>NC_056737.1:1247985910-1248020910 GCF_019279795.1 Protopterus annectens
CTCGCTATTTGCTGGGCTGGATGAGGCGCATGAGCATGCATTGTACATCACTGTACAGTCGAATCCTTGTGTGTGTACTGCCTTTAACACAGGTTTGAAGATTCATTGTGCAACACTGTCCTCTGCATGCTCATGCTATATCAGCAGTCATGCATACTGCATCCCCACAGGTTATGGCAATCTCATTTCTGTATGCTATTTACCACTGCACTCTTATGTTATGATTTTTTTCTGACGATTCCTATTGTTTTTAGCTTTTTATACTATGTTTTTAATAGCTTCACATATACATAGTCAGAAACATAATGGCAAAATCAGACACTACATGCACACTCTACCATCTGCATTTACAATAAATATCAAGTCAATAAATCCTCTCCTATAAAAATGATGAATAAATAATTAGTCTTGTGGGTGTTATTACCATAGCAAGATGTTCAGAATGTCCAACAGTTCATTACAGCCAAGTGATGCCTCCAGGCATTTCTGCAGTTAAATGCCATTGACCCCTCTAGGCATCAAATATTGTTTGTACATATCTGCATTAATAATTCAAAACCCGTGCTACATACAAGGTGTTAGATTTCATCTTAAAGTTTACATGATGGCAACTATAGCTGTATTGATAGTTGACATCTGTGTAGTGCACCTAAAGAAATGATGAATATTATTTCTATACTATTTATTTCTATTGTAATAATGTTCATATTTCTCACAAAATCTCAGCAATCAAGTGATACAGACAGAACTGCGTAGCCTCATATGAAAGCTCTCAGCCTCTCAGCTCCATGAAGAAAATGCTGCTGGCAGCATACATTCTCCTTGAATTGTTACTGAGATATTGTAAGATGTTTGTGCATCACTGCAAAATTCATATTTTCTGTGTTTATTGTGATTTATAAAATACATTTTAAGACCTAGACCTGAATGAATATAATCACCGTGAATACAATGTTGTGTTGAAAAGTTTACCATTTACAATTTCTTGTAACACTCGTGGGTTTAGAGACGTGAACATTTGAACTGTGAGGTGATGATTTCATTTTTTAAGAGGCTCAGGCCATGCCCATTGAAAGTCAAGACTACAAATTCAAAAGTGCTCCACTGGAGAAATGAGATGCAAATATTATAATTTGCTATCCCATCATGACACCACACAAAGCAAAAAGTGACATCTACACCTGAGATAGTATTATGATGCCAGAAATTGCTTTAAGACATCACCGTAATATAATGTATATCACTTCCTGTCATCATATTTTGCAAAGTAAAATGTCAGAGCTCCACCTGCGACCCCTAAACCCTTGGGTATCTTTCATTATTTATTTAAGCAATAACCAAAGAGTGGGTGTGGGTATATGAGGATTTACCACAGTGTGGTTTGATCACAAGGGCAAAACAAGTGTTACTAAATAAAGACAACCATGGGTAAATCCTCATATACCCACACCCATGAATTAGTTATTGCTATTACACAATGACATTATTTAAGATAGAAAGTGCTTACCTTTCTTAAATAATCCCTGGGATTCATTAAACTGAAAATCCTGTGCAGGAACAGTTTAGCTGTTCCTGCATGGAATATGGCCACCAAGTGATCCAGCAACAGCTGATCTGGCGTGCACAAGCGTAACTACACTGTTCCTGCAAAGAAATGACTGCAGAATGCTAATTACCTGATTTACTGGTAAAAAACTTGCAAATGAGGTGAATTAGCGATTCACCAAGTAGGCAGGTATCCTTTCAAGAACAGTGTTAGTTGCAGAAATGTATTTGGTTAGTAACCAAATACATTTATGCAAATAACAAAACGGAAGCATGACAGCTTCCAAAAAAGCATGCATTATAGTGTTTAGGCATGCCAATGGCCAAATATAATGCCAGTGGCATGGAAAACTGTTTATTTTTCATAAAAAATTAAATTCATTTTTTGGCAGATCTCGGCCATTTAAGCATAGGGCAGCAGAGCGCAAATGGGATTGTGCAGAAAATTAAAAAAAAATGTAAAAACTCAATTTTAAGGGAAATCTGCATTTTAGCATTATAGTCTATGGTATGTAGAATGAAAACAATACCAAGGAACACTGGTTGTCAAGGGGAAAGGCTCCATGTTAGTGCAGTAACTATGGATTAAGGCAGCAGGGTATGCAAATAAGGGGAAATTTACATAATTACAAAAATCTTCTAAGTCCCAAACTGCACCTAACCATGTAGGTGCTCTAGCATGATGGTGTAACTAGGAGGAACAACAGACATGAAAAGGGGGTGTGTAAGGCATGTTGTAAGCACATTGGAGCCCTATGGTGCAGAGATAAGCTTAGCTAAGCAAGGGGGTGTGTCTGAGGCTGTATTGACTTATTCCATGAAATGAAGAGTGTGTACGTGACCAGGGGAGGGCCATTTCTCATTGTTTACTTTAGCTAAATGGGTTTGCATGGTGCACACTGGGTCTAAAACAAAACAAAACCCCGGAAATAGCAGGACTGTTTACATTGGGGCACTGGGTTTGCGTGACGTGGCTCAAGGCTTAAAAGGGGAGGAAATGGGAAGGGAAAGAAGGTAAAAAAAGGGAAATAGTAGAATAAAAGCAATCAAGTACAAATTACATATTTAACATGTGGAATGCATCATAGTCAGCCAATCATACAGGCAGCATCTGCAGCACAACAGTATAAACTATGGAAACACCTTACAGTCTGCTTTTTTCCCACAAACTCTGCACCATTGGTATACACATGCAGAGGAATTTTAACTGGCAAGATTTTAGGGGCTGTGATTGCTTTGATCCATCAGTATGTGCTAGAGGCTGAGGGTGGAGAGGAGGATAATGCTGACAACTGCCACAGACCAAGGAGGAGGAGAAAAGTGTCCAGACCCAGAGTGACTTATCAGGGTCTACATGATCTGGAGATGGTAGAGCGCTACAGGGTGGACAGAGACATATTTCAGCAAATCACAGAGATGTGCAGGACTCAACTCAGACCTAGAACCAACAGAGGGTAACCCATCCCAATGGATACCAAAGTATGTGTAGCCTTAAGAATTCTAGCTACAGGTACTTTCCAAAGATCTACTGGGGACATCATGGGGTCTCACAGGCATCTGCATCCAGGGTACTCCACCAGTTCCTGGATGCCATGCTACCACATGCCGGTGAGCACATTTACTTCCCCAATACCCGTGAGGAGATGAACAGCAATATGCATCTCTTCCACAATATAGCAGAATACCTGGAGGTACTGGGTGCCATAGACTGCACACACATCCACATCAAAGCACCACCTGGTGAACAGGGTAGGGTCTACATAAACTGCATGGGATTCTCCTCCATTAACTGCCAGGTCATGTGCAATGCACAGAGCATTATCATGAATGTGTGTACTGGCAGCCGTGAAAGCTATCATGACTCCATGTGGCATTTGTCACAGCTGTACCAGGCATTTGCCAGTGGGGGCATCCTGTATGGCCATCTGGCAGAGGATGCTGGCTATGCACTGGAGCCGTGGATGATGACACCCATCAGAAATGCATACACACCCACACAAGAATGCCATAATGAGGTACATGTACAAACCAGGATCATTATAGAGCATGTGTATGGGATGCTCAAGTTGCGGTTCCACTGCTTTGACATATCTAGTAGAGCCTTGCAGTACTCTCCAGTCACATGTGCACACATGTTCATAGTATGTGCCATGCTACACAATATGATCCTGCAGAAACATCTGCAGCAGGAACACCACAGGAATGGGCCACACAGCCCCAACATTGCCAAGGTCCCCACAGGCACAGAAGGACTGAGAGGAGGAGGGCCCTGAGCCTGCTCCTGTAGGCAGATGTAGGTGTGCGTGCCCAGTATGCTCAGGCCTTGACAAAAAAGCAACCGATAGCACACACACTGACACTGTAGGGACTCCAGGGACTGACACCTCTCTCTGACTTGCATGCACAGTAAAAAAGGATGACACACACATCACATTACCTGTAACTTACCATGTATAGGCAGTGTACTGTGTGCATCCAACATAGGTAGCCCTCAAGCACCATCCTCACAATTGCCATAAGCACAAAGTAAGTCAGTCTTCTTAACAATAAACAAATGGATTAGTATGTTTTGCTAGCATGTCTGCGGTAATGCTGCATGCATGCAAGGGAATGGGGTGGCCTACTGGGATATCAGCACACAAATGACACCTATGTAGGATACCAGGAAATGTCTGGCCAAAACTGGCCTCCACTCTCTATGCAGTAGCACCCAAGGTGGCAAATCACACTGCAGTATATGTATGGAGACAACTAACTGGGGTGTCATAAGTCAAAGGCATGGATGTTAGTGTGGGGGCCCCATACCCACCCCTCACACCCACACACCAAATCAACTGTAGAAAAACACAGACATTGCCAACATCCTAGCTGACAGGTTCAGTGCAAACTTCTCCCCCCCTCCCCACCAAAAGGGCAAATATCTATCCTAGCAGAGTGCTGCCCCCCCTGACATCTCAGATGCTCAGGAAAGAGCCGCCCTCTCCAAAGCAAAAAACACAGCATCAATGGGACCAGACTGCGTCCTACATGAACTCCAAGAAGAGCTAAACCCAAACATAAAACTACTGTTCAATCTCAGCCTTACTACAGGATATGTGCCCAAAGAGTGGCGTACAGCAACAGTGGTCCCTCTCCATAAAGATGGTGTCTCAACGGATCCTGGAAACTATCGCCCCATAAGCCTGACTAGCTTGGTCTGCAAAGTTATGGAAAGGATCATCATGGACCTCATAAATAAAGATATTGGGGACCTACAGACACTGGATCCTACCCAGTTTGGCTTTGTTAAGGGCAGATCCTGCCTCTTAAACCTGGTTGATTTCTTTGAAACAGTCACCAAGGCGATTGACGAGGGGAAGGTGGTCCACACAGCCTACCTGGACCTCGCAAAAGCCTTCGATACAATACCCCACTCGGGCATTATAGATAAGCTCACCAGCTTAAATATAAACCCCTATGTCACTAGATGGATTGCAAACTGGCTCAAGGACAGAACCCACATGATTAGAATTGCTGGAGCCATGTCAGACTCCAAACCAGTTACAAGTGGTGTCCCACAAGGCTCAGTCCTGGGACCTCTCTTGTTCGGTATATATTTCACGGAGGTACAGGCCAACACGGAAGGACTGTGGCTGACCAAGTTCGCAGATGACTGCAAACTGGGCGCCATAATCGACTCTCCAGCCGACACAAGCATCCTCCAAAAGGGCCTCATAGAAACAGACAACTGGTGCCAGAGCCATGGCCTCAAGCTAAATGCCAAAAGTGTATAGTCATCCCCTTTGGCAAAACAAAGTGCCACAAATTACCACATAGGTGGTAATCCATTAAGTACAGAAGAAGTAATTAGAGACCTGGGGACCCAAGTTGATAGCAATCTCTCATTTGACAACCACGTGGCCAAAGTGGTTAGAAAAACATTTTATATAGCCCACCTAATCATGAAGGGATTCACATCTAGATCAGGGGAGGTCATCGTGCCTCTTTACTCATCCCTCATCAGGCCCATAATTGAGTACAATGCCCCTTTTGGGATGTACCTTACCAGACACCTGCAGCAACTGGAAAGACCCCAAAAGTACCTCACCAAGAGGATCAAAGGGCTCAAACAGATGCCATATGCTGCCCGGTTAAAGAAACTCCAGCTCTACTCAGTGGCATATCACCTGTTCAGATGCGATTTGTGCCTGACGTATAAAGCCATGTCCAACCCGGAATTAATGGACATGCTGCACCTCAGAAAATCCAAATCCCATCGAGCTACGCGCTCGAGAGACTTAAACCTCAGCACTGAAATAAATAGGACATGCTGGAGGGACAGATTCATAACCCAGAGGCTCCCTTCACTCTGGAATAAAATCCCAGTCCAGGTTAGGCAGAGTCCCTCATTGACTCTCTTCAAGAGGAATCTTGATGAGTGGATGGGAGATCATAGATTTACCCCAGGTATCACTTCTGTGTCACTGTTAGACAGAGGCACAGTATACTAACCTCGAAAAAGGGCATAGCAAAATAAATTTAAAATGGGTGGCAAAAGCCAAACACATTCTGGCTAGGCTTATAAATGCCCTAGGGCAGATAGCCTAGTATGAACCTATGAACCTATGAACCTAAATATCTGATAGAGGCACACAAATTGTGGCAATGTTGAATTATCCCCCTACAGACTCACACAGTGATAGCACAGCAGGACATGCAGTTGCAGTAAGGCGATGAAGGGTAAGAAGTCTGAAACTCAAATGTATGCCAGTACAATCTGACCTGTACTCTATACTGATATGCCTCTGGTCCCCAAGAAAAGGCACAATAGTATGGTATATGGAACTAAAATGTAAAACAAATATCAGCACAGTCTGTGCAAATGTGTACAGTTGACAGGTGTGCCCCCCATATACCCACACAAATGCAGTAACATGTATGTTTGCAGGGAAATATCAGAATAGCACACATTGACAGGACTGTATCAATACATGTGAAAACATGTTGCATGTCAACAATATGCAGGGGTAAATGAGCTATGTGTATGTGTGGTTAATACTGTCAGGATCTGGCCAACATGCTCTCCTGTCATCTTGTAGTGCCTTAGGTACAGTGCTGTCTTTGACAGGGCCATGTGCAGATAACTGCAATGCCAACTGTTATGCATGTCAGTGACACCCACTGCTCTGCCACTGACATACCTGGAAGTCACAGTGCTATGTGAAATATAGTACACATATCAGTGACATCTTGAAGGATCTATAGCTGAGGTGCCAAGGCTTTGGTGAATATAAGTGCTTTTTGGTACTGTTGCCAGTGTATAGTCTCAAAAATACTTTTGTCTTATGTTTGCTTTTACATATAATGGGCATGCCTGCACAGTAGATTGCACAACGTACCCACACCCATGACTCTCAACCTCTGACAGCAAGATGTCTGGACAAGGGCAGAAATAAAAGTGAACAAATGCACAATGATAGGCATGTGTTGTAAATATTGCTCTTACATACTGAAAAAGTTGGTAGGGTGAGGGGTGTGCAGTAGCGGGAATTGTCTGAAGGTTATGTAGTCTGAAACAGTAAGTCTGTCATTATTTTGTAACATCACACTTCAATTATATGCAACTAACTTTCCATAAAAACACAAGTTTATGTAGAAAGGATGAAACCTTTAGCCAAACACCTGGACAACCTCTCAAAAATGTACAGGTGACAGGTATGCCCAGACAAGGATATGACATCTTAGGTTAGAAAGATACCACACAAGCAGGAGATCCCCAGCCAGTATATCACCAGGTTGCTGAACTGTTTACACAGCCATGTCATTACTAAACTGGCTGTAGCCACACCTCACAAATGGCCTTGTTGGGCAAGAATTTACATAGCTGTCCTCATAATATTGGTCTATGCATCATACAGCTAGTATTCCTCTGGTGAAGCACTGTGATGATCTGAGGATGTCTGGCACTAGGTAATGACACAATACATTACTTTGTTCAGAAAACAGATATGTCAGAAAATGTCTGCTAAACAAAACAAGTACCCCGAGGAAAGCCCTGTGTACTCCTGAGAAGTATGGCTGTAGCACACAAAACCCTGGACTGGAGTACACCTATCTGTGGAATGGAGTCCCACGCTAATGATAGAAGGTCACACTGGGCATGCTCCTACATTTAGAGAATCACAGGACATGTTGGAACCCACATTGGAATATATGACTGTATTGTGTATATATGTCTGTGCATACAGACAACCATGTACACCTCATCTGTCCTCACACACACACATCAGACAGGATTAGCTTCAGCTAGTTGTAGGTGGCCCATATGTGATATATCTGCATCTGTTGCATAAGATACACACACACATATGTATGGGCAACAGATAACATATGTCAAGCATACACACACATAGATGTGGGGAACTGAGAGACAGACAATGATAGAGAGAGACACACAGGGGGACACAGAGTGAGTCACATACATGGATACCCTGAATGGCATACAGTGATGTCCTGTTGTGGACAGTAGCTTACCAGTTGTAAAGAGTTACACATGCTAGCATAGAAGATGAACCCCATTGTGTGACAGTACTGAGGTTGGGTTTATAATATCACATTGTATGTGTGTGTGTTTCTCCATAGATCAAAGCATTAGGAGACTCTTCCCACTCAGTACACTTCACATTGCACTACTTCACAAGATCTGCTGCTGTCATTCACCTTAGAAGTACCATTGGACACAGATCACCCCTATAAGCTCTGTAGTGCATGCGATAACTGTGTAACATTATAGTATAAATAACTAGATAGGTAGGGGTTCTAATCTCAATACTGGCAACTGTGTGTTTGTGTGTGACAGTTGTGTATGCGAGAGTGAGGGAGTGTTTGTAGGTGAAACAGTTTTAGGCCATTCCCACCCACAACACTTCCCAGTGCTGCACTTTATCAGTCCTGCTGATGTCATTCCCCTTATCGACACTTTTGGCCAGTTGTCAGTGCAGTCAGCTCCATAGCACATGTGATAACTGAGTAACACTATAGTACAAATCACTAGCTAGACAGGGGTTCTAATCACAGGTCTGGCAAATGAGTATGTGTGTGTGTGTGTATGTTTGTAGGAAGAAGTATTTTGATAAGTTTCCCACCCACTGTCCTACTTTATCAGTCATGCTGATGTCATTCCCCTTATCAGCACCTTTGGCCACTTGTCAGCACAGTAAGCTCTGTACCATTTGTGATAACTGTATAACACCATAGTACAAATAACTAGATAGGTAGGAGTTCTACTCTCATATCTAGTAAATGTGTGTGTGGGTGTATACGTGTGTGTGTGTGTATGTTTGTAGGAAGAAGTATTTTGATAAGTTTCCCACCCACTGCCCCACTTTATCAGTCATGCTGATGTCACTCCCCTTATAGGTTCATAGGTGTGTACTAGGCTAATGACCCTGGAGCCTTTACAAGCCTAGCCCATAGCAGTGCCCTGCCATTGTGCCACCCGATGTTAGTTCCCAGTGCCTCCTAAAGTTAGAGCCACTGGAGTGATCCCAGGGTGAACTTTCTATTACCCATCCACTCATCAAGATTTCTCTGGAGCAGGATCATCTAGGTGCTTCGCTTGACATGTATGGGAAGTCTATTCCAGGGCATGTTGAGTTTCTGGGTGAGGAACCTGCCCTCCAGCATGTTATGTTGATTGTGGTAATGAGGTTGAGGTCCCTGCAGTGTGGGGTGCAGAGGGATTGGGATGTCTTTAGATGTAGCATTTCTAAAAGAGCTGGGACAGACATGGCTTTGCAAGTCAAGCAGTAGGTGATATGAGACGGAGAACAACTGGAGTCTTTTGAGTCCGTCTGTGCAGGACATGTGTTTAATGCCTAGGATTCTCTTTGTGAGGTACTTCTGTGGCCTCTCCAGCTGTTGCAGGTGTATAATGAGGTACATGCTAAATGGGCCATTATACCTGATGATTGGTCTAATGAGGGAAGAGTACACAGAGATGATGACCTCTCTTCCTGGATGGAAAACCCTTAGTAATGAGATGTGCACATAGAAGGATTTCCTGACCACACTGGCAATGTGGTGGTTGAAGGAGAGGTTGTTGTCAACCTGTGTCCCCAGATCTCGTATAATACCTACAGTGTTCAGTGGGCTCCCATCATTGTGGTACTTAGTGGGAACTGAGTTTTTATCAAAGGTGCTGATGATGCATTTGTGGTGTTAAGCTTTAGGCCATGGTTTGCACACCATTCAGTGGTCTCAGTGAGGCCTTTCTGTAGGATATCTGCATCACTTGTGGAGTTAATGATGGCTCCCAGCTTGCAGTTGTCTGTGAATTTGGTCAGCCAGAGTTCCTTTGTGTTGGCCTGAACTCCTGAGAAGTAGATGCTGAACAGGAGAGAACCCAGGATTGATCCCTGTAGAACTCCACTCATGACTGGCTGGCAGTCTGACTTGGAGCGTGCTACTTTCACACTGTATGTTCTATCTGTGAGTCAATTTGCAACCTCCCTAGTAATATAGGGGTTGATGCCTAGTTTAGTGGGTTAATCAATATTCCTGACAGAGGAATGGTATCAAAAGCCTTGGCCAGATTGATGTAGGCTGTATGCAGTGCCTTACCATCATACACAGCCCTGGTGATTGACTTAAAGAAGTCAACCAGGTTGAGCAGGCATGATCTCCCTTTCACAAAACCAAACTGTATAGGGTCCAGAGTTAGGAGATTACCTATATGTTTGTCAATCAGGTCCCTGATGATGCACTCCATAGCTGTACATATCAGACTCATCAGGCTAATAGGTTGATAATTCCCAGGGTCTATAGTCGCTACCCCTTTATGGAGAGGGATGACTGTAGCAGTGCACCATTTGGGAGGGTCAAAGCCTGAGATGAGTATCTGACTGAACAAGGTACACAGATGTGGTGCCAGGTATCTTTGTAGTTCATGTAGAACACAGCCAGGGATATTTTTGGGTCCCATGGAAGCTGTGTTCTTGCTCATGGACAATGCAGGTTTAACCTGGGCTGCAGTAATCCTGAGTGCCTGGCATTCTTCTGGCAGTCTGATTGTTCCCCTGGGGGTGGGGGTGTCAGCAATATCCGTTGGCTCAGTATAGGAGGTAACATTGTGAAGTAACTCAGAGCACTTCTGGCTATTGCCATGGAGGTTCTTGATATAACTATCTATGGCTTTGTGAGTGTTGTCAGTGTCTGCTTCAATTCTGCTGTCATAGCTGGCTTTAGATGATTTCATGAGGGATCTCAAGTTGTTGTTGAGGCTAATAAGGGAGTTTCACCACTCTTGGAACTCCACCTTTTTCTGCAACAGTTTCTCCCTTCTGTTGTACAGGTTATTAATGGTAGCGGACCACCAGATTGGCCTCCAGTCTTTGGAGGAGGGTGTCATGGTTCTGTTGGGTATGGCTAGTTCCATGCATTGTTGTACATGTTTGTACAGTGCATTTGTGTATGATTCAGCTGCTATGCATCTATTTTACATTGACATGGGTGCTGTGAAGTTAGCCACCTCTGTTGTTAGGATTCCAAAGTCAGATTTGGAGATGTCTTTCAAGGTGGTTACCTTTGCAGGAAGTGTGGGTGAGATGTGGATTTCCATGGTTATTACTTTATGGTTGGATCTGACCAGGTAGGGATTGACTACTGTTGTTGAGCAATGGTCCCATATGTTACTAATCAACACAGGTCAAGGATGTTGCTTCCTCTACTGGGTGTCAGAATGAGCTGGTCCAGGGCATTGGAACTGATGAATTCCAGGAAGCATTAGGACAGTGTATTGGTGCTTGAGTATCTTTCCCAGTTGATGGAGGGCTAGTTGAAGTCTCCTAGTATGAGTGTGTTGGGTTGGACCTTGATAGATTCCAGGGTATTGAGGAATGTGGATTGAGAGTCTAGGGAAATGGATGAGGACCCATGACCTGGATTGCACTATTACCTAATGTCAGTTGTACCTGAAGTATCTCTGATGCATTATACTGGGATACTAGTCTGGAGGTGTGCATATACTTTATGAATATGGAGACACCACCAACTTTGGAGCTGTGGTCCATATTTTGGGGCTGACAGGTGTGAAATGAGTTATAACCTGGTAGTGCAGGGGTGCTGTCTGCTGCTGTAAACCAGGTCTCAATTACAGCACTGATTCTAAGAGAAACCACAAAGCATTCTATAGCTATGTCAAGAAACTCAATAACAACACCCAGATCTGCTCTGAGTTATAGCACAAAGGCATGGAAATTACAGAACCAACTGATATTGCCAACATCTTGGCAGATATGTCCAGTGCTAACTTTACCCCCCTCACCCCCTAAAGGGCCCATATCTATACAGGAAGACTGCAGAGTCCATGTAATCACATCTATGCAGGTAAAAGCTGCACTCTCTAAAATCAAAAACACAGCATCCATGGGACCAGACAACATCCCAGGCTGCATTTTACACAAACTTCAGAACAAACTGGCTCCCAACATAAGCACCATGTTGAATTCTAGTCTCACATCAAACTTTGCGCCCACTGAATGGTGCACAACAACAGTTATTCCACTCCACTAAGGGGGAGCCACCACTGATCCTGGGAACTATCGCCTTATTAGCCTGACGATCCTGGTCTGCAAGGCCATAGACTGTATCATCATGTAACTCATAAACAAAGACATTGGTAACCTCCAAACTCTGGACCCCACCCAGTTTGGGAAAGGCAGATCATGCCTTCTGAACCAGATAGACTTCTTTGAGGCAGTCACCAAAGCCGTAGATGAGGGTAAGGTGGTTCACACAGCCTATCTTGACCTCACCAAGGCTTTCAACACCATTCCCGATTCTGGAATTATAGCTAAACTCACTAAATTAGGTATAAATCCCTAAGTCACAAGATGGGTTGTCAACTGGCTCGCTGACAGAACCCACACTATAAAAGTTGCAGACTCCAGATCTGATTTCAAACCAATGACAAGTGGAATACCACAGGGTTCAGTCCTGGGACCTCTCCTGTTTGGTATCTACTTCTCTGAAGTACAGGCTAACATAGAAGGCCTCTGGCTAATGATGTTCACAGATGACTGCAAACTAGGAGCCATAGTCAAGTCCCCAAATTATGTGGATATCCTACAGAAGGGCCTCACTGAGACAGATGCCTGGTGTCAGAGGCATGGCCTCAAGCTCAATGCCAAAAAGTGCATTGTCATCCCCTTTGGTAAAAACTCTGTACCCATGAACTACCACATAAACAGCAGTATACTTAATGCTGGATGTGTGATAAGAGACCTTGGGACCCAGGTGGACAGTAGTCTCTCCTTTGATAATCACATCGCCACAGTAGTCAGGAAATCTTTCTATGTGGCACACCTCATCACAAAATGGTTTTCATCCAGGAAAAAATAAGTCATTGTTCCGCTCTACTCATCACTCATTTGACCCATCATAGAGTACAACGCCCCTTTTGGAGTGTACCTCACAAGACATCTGCAGCAGCTAGAAAGGACACAGAAGTACCTCACAAAGAGGATTACTGGCCTTAAACAGATGCCCTACACTGACCATCTAAAAAAACTCCAGCTTTACTCTGTAGCATATTGCCTACTTTGAGGAGATCTCTGCCTAACATATAAAGCTATGTTAAACCCAGAGCTGTTGGACATGCTACACCTAAAGAAATTCCAATCCCTCTGAGCTACACACTCTAGGGACCTAAGCCTTATCACCACGATAAACAGGACATGCTGAAGGAATAAATTCTTGTCCCAGAGACTTCCTATACTCTGGAACAAGCTGCCCATCTATGTCAAGCAAAGTTCAATAAAAATCTTGATGAGTGGATGGGAAATAGGAAATACACCCTGGGGATCACTTTTGTGGGCACAGGAAATTAACTTTCTTGAGTGGTGTAAGCCAGGGAACCTTGTTGGCTAGGCTTACTTAGGACCTTGGGATTATAGCCTAGTACCTACCTATGAAGCTATGAACCTATGAGCACAGATGTCAATGTTGTCCAGTTTAAGGAGTGCTTCCAATAACTGCATCTCAAAATTTAGATGTCTAGTGCTGAGCAGCATGACCCTTAGATTGAATTCATGTATAGCTGTTACGGTGGTAATTTGATTTGGGAAACTGCCTAAAAAGGCACTATTGGGGTGGCAAGACACTTAGCCAGTACCTGGAAACCCAGAGGTGACAGATGTAGACTATCTCTGGCAAGCCACTGCAGTCTATCAATCATATCATCCCAAGCAGACAGATACTGTATCCCCTGAGAATGTCACCAGGCACTTAAGCCAATTGTTGAAGTCAGTCATTTGTTGCTTGTACTGTGGTATAATTCTGGGTGACAGTTGTATACTGCTCAGGGCTACTGTCATACCTGCTTGGCCCACATAATCTGAGAGCTCCACCATGTCTCTTTTAATGTAGTCCAGGTAGCTGCATCTCAGGTCATTCACACACACACACATGGACAATGACAGAGTGATACTTGCTGTTGTGGAGTGACCTGATTGGGTGTGTTATGTGTCGGATTCTGCCACCTGATAGACAGCTGACTGTTACCTTCTCCATATTCAACCTAGTGAGTGGGACATCTGTGTGCCTCACTATTGAGTCACCTATGATTACTGTATTGGACAAGGTGGTTAGCCTTAGGGGCTTAACTTGAGGGGTACACTGTGTAGGTGAGATATGTGTCAAGTGGTTTGTGCTGTGTTGTGGTGGTTGAGTGGGTGTCTGTCTTAGTGGTCTCTGCTGTTTGGGTAAATGTCTATTGAGTGCCTCTATGAAGGTTGGTGTGGGTTTTTTTTTGTATGTCAGAGCTGTGATAGTGGGTGTTCTGGAGGGGTATGTGTTCCATTTGGTATGGTGCAGGTGTTGACCCTTCTCCTCCTGACCAGCTAGTCCAGTCTTCACTGGAAAGTGCATACCTTCCAGTTTGGTGACATAAGGGTATTTCTTACAAGTCTGAGTGTTGAGAGTTTAGAGGAGAGGGTTGTCTGTGTACATGATGCAGTTGTAACAGTTCCTCAGAATGCCCAAGTGCACTAGGTTAATGGGCAAAAGCACAGAGAACTGCACTTTACTCATGCCAGGAGGGGTGGTCCTAACTACTACGCACTGGCACTAATTCCATGAGGAAGGACAACTGCTGATGGCTCTCATGTGTACTAGAATAATTGATGTAAAAAACTGTTGAAGTACAAAGCTATTAGGCTAGTTGAAGTTCAAGAGAGAAAGAACTAGCAAAATCTAAGGGAAAAACTTAAGGCAGACTTTCTGGCACCTGCAATAATTTACCTCAGCTATGCAGTTATCAGCACCTTTGGCCAGTTGTCAGTCCTGTAAGCTCTGTAGCATGTGCGGTAACTGTGTAACGCTATAATAAAAATAACTAGATAAGGCAGAGGTTCTAATCTCAGTACTGGCAAGTAAATGTGTGTGTGTGTGCATGTGTGTGTGTGTGTGTGTGCGTGTGTGTGTGTGTGTGTGTGTGTGTGTGTGTGTGTGTGTGTGTGTGCTTGTGTGTGAATCATATAGTGTCTATGTTTTACTATTTTGAGTTGTGTACCAACCTGTAAACTTCCCATCACCCTACTTTACTAAGCCTGCTGATGTCCTTCACCTTAGAAGTACTTTGGGACTAAGTGAAATAATGTAAGCTATGTGGCACATCTAATAACTGAGCAAAATTATAGTAGATATAACTAGATAAGTAGGAGTTCTAATGTCAGTACTGGCAAGTAAGTGTGTTTGTGTGTGAATCATATACAGTCTGGGTTATGCCATTTTTAGTTGTGTACCACCCTGTAAACTTCCCATCAACCTACTTTACTAGGCCTGCTGATGTCATTCACCTTAGAAGTACCTTGGGAGTAGGTGAAATCATGTAAGCTCTGTGGCATGTTTGATAACTGAGTATCACTATAGTAGAAATAACTAGATATGTAGGGGTTCTAATCTTAGTACTGGCAAGTGTTTGTGTGAAAATCACATACTGTGTGGATTATACCATTTTGAGTTGTGTACCACCCTGTACACTTCCCATCACCATACTTTACAAGGCCTGCTGATGTCATTCACCTTAGAAGTATCTTGGGACTAGGTAAAATCATATAAGCTCCATGGAGCAACTGACAATTGCGTAACACTATAGTAGAAATAACTAGATAGGTAGGGGTTCTAATCTGAATACTGGCAACTGTTTGTGTTTTTGTGTGAAAATCACATACTTTGTGGGTTATACCATTTTGAGTTGTGTACTGCCATGTAATTGTTCCATTCCCCCTACTTTACAAGGCCTGTTGATGTCATTCACCTTAGACGTACCTTGGGACTAGAAGAAATCATGCAAGCTCCGTGGTGCATCTGGTAACTGTGTAACACTATAGTAAATATAACTAGATGGGTAGGGCTCTAATCTCAGTACTGGCAAGTGTGTTTGTGCGTGAATCATATACTGTCTGGGTTATACCATTTTGAGTTGTGTACCACCCTATACACCTCTCATCAGCCTACTTTACTCGGCCTGCTAATGTCATTCACCTTAGAAGTACCTTGGGACCAGGTGAAATCATGTAAGCTCTGTGGTGCATCTGATAGCTGAACAACACTATAGTAGTAATAACTAGAGAGGTAGAGGTTCTAATCTGAGTACTGGCAAGTGTGTGTTTGGGTGAAGATCATATCCTGTTTGGCTGATTGATGTGTATACCATCCATGCCTGTTTATCACCTCCCGATGGCAATGCCTTATATAGCGTGGTAACAGCATCTGCCTCACATACAGCATGTTAAACCATTGTGCAGGCCATACCAGTCCTCTGTACAGATGTCTATGGAATATTCAGATGTTTGCAACCTATATGTGGTCTGTGTCCCTTAATGCCCATGTATGCAATATTGTTTCCAAATCAGCCACAGTGAGTGTAGTGACACACATGCCAGCATCAGGTATCATACCTGACTGAAACATCATGCTGATGCAATGTCTGCTACCCTATCACTTGTCTAGGCTTGTAGGAGCAATACATGACTCCACATGCTATATCTGGTGGGTTATCTCACCATCCATGAAGGCATTCAGAACATTATGTGTTGTAAGAGGTAGTGTGTTATGTCCCATGCATATAATCTATGTGGGACATGTCATGTGTATGTAGTGCTACAGTACATCAAAGTGGATATGTAGATTTACTAATCTGTCTATTGCCAAAAGTGTTTGTGTTACTGTATGCACATCTTCTGTGTCAGTCCTTACTGTGTGTATGCAAAGGATATACCATTTTGTCTCCCTGTTCCACCCGGTGAACTCAGGAATGCATACCACAAACCTGTCATACACAGTATCGTGCATGTTCTCATAAACTGCATCAGGGATGAGTGTATGGGAAAGAAATGGCAGGGCCAACAGGTGTTGACAGGTAAATCTGTTGCAGTTAATGTAATGGCTACGCTTGTGAGGGACCAGCTGACAGGACTGCAGTAACCTGTTCTGTATGTATGAGCCTGTGGTACTACACAACACTGAGGTGACATGTCTGAAGGCTGCCTGTCTGTGACATAGGGTGTGTATGCAAGGTCACCTTGTCTGACAACAGTGTCCCTCACACACTGTTACATGCATACACACCTGTTACATGTACATATAATGCTGTACTTTGCCTATGACATGGTCAGTGTATTCTGACTCTGCCATACTCCCTCTTGGGAATGTCTGCAGGGCCACAACTTGCAGACACACAGACACCTGGAACACAAACAGAATACAGCATGTCAGACTACATTCAGTCAGTGGTACTAACATCACTAATGCATCCTGGCTAATAAGGTACATACACCTGGATGTGTACCCATAACAAATGGAAGCAGACAGTATCTTGCACAGTATTACATAGCTACACTGTACTATATTTATGCTGTGCATAAGACTCATATTAGCATGTCCCTGCATCAATGCTATGGATGACAGGGATGCGGCATAGGTATCATGATATGCACATAGTGTGGTGTGGGTTTGCCAGAGGCCTAGACTGGGCCATAAGGTTGACATCATGTGTGTGTGTTTAGAGGGCTATCCAATAGATGGGCTGTGCAGAGGTGCTGTGTGTGTCTGGAGGTGACCTGCCTGTGATACAGATGTGTGTGTGTGTGCATGTATGTATGCACACAGTCACACCATGTGGCTGCCCTACACAGGTGTATGTTGGACAACTGTGGACTATACATGGCAGGGTGTCCAGTTCACTATCTCAGGCCACGGACATCAGAACTAGTCCTGCCAGTGGTAAATTACCTTCCCCAGCCTACCTGCCCATCTTGCATGCTGCTGGTCTGCCCCTAGCTCACCCACTGTAGTGCTTGTTAGTCCTCTCCTGTAGCTGCTACCTGCCCAGTGGACTACCCTCCACTGAAGCTCCTCAGGTTAGAGTGGAATATCAATTCTGTCACGAAAGTCTATACAGCACCTTCCTTAAGGATTGCTGCATCTTGCCCACTGTAGTGTTTGCTAGTCCTCTCCTGTAGCTGCTACCTGCCCAGTGGATTACCCTCCATTGAAGCTCCTCAAGTTAGAGTGGAATATCAGTTCCATCACGGTACTCTATACAGCACCTTCCCTAAGGATTGCTGCATCTCGCTCACTGCAGTGTTTGCTAATCCTCTCCTGTAGCTGCTACCTGCCCAGCGGACTACCCTCCATTGAAGCTCCTCAAGTTAAAATGGAATATCAGTTCCATCAGGGAACTCTATATAGCACCTTCCCTAATGATTGCTGCATCTCGCCCACTGTAGTGTTTGCTAGTCCACTCCTGTAGCTGCTACCTGCCCAGCAGACTACCCTCCATTGATCCTCAAGTTAGAGTGGAATATCAGTTCCATCATGGAACTCTATACAGCACCTTCCCTAAGGATTGCTGCATGTATTACTTCTCTTGCTGCTATTTACTTATTAATCATTATTGTACCGCTTTTTGGTGACATATTGTCCCAGGATAGGGCTCAGCCTCATGTCTGCCAGCAGCTTACCACCGTCTGACTTCCTTATTTTACTCCCGCTTACCTTCTCACCCGTGCCCGATTTTCTTTTACCTTTGTAATTTTGGGAAGTAATTGCTAACCAAGGCCACTAGATGGCAGTATAAGACTTGTCTTTTCCTTCCCTTATTTGGAAATCCCTTGCTCAGAGAAACAATCCAATCCAATTTCTGGTAAGTACCCCACACAGTGCTACCTTTCCCTCCCTGAGGCTTACTCCTTACCTCTCCATTCCCATGCCTATTAAAACAAAACATATAAAGGAACCTTTAACCCTAACTTAGTTCTCATATCCTACAAATAGTTTAATGTAAAATATATGTTTAGACCCTCCTGCCCTCCCAACCTTGTCCCTTGTTTTTCTGGTAATTCTTAGGATTCTCCAGTAGTTTAGCCCTGTCTGTACTGTTTAAATTCCCTCTAAGTCTCCCTGTTCTACCTCATATACATCCTACTATTTCCTTCTCCCTCTAGCATAGCTTGCCTGACCCTGGGATTGATCCCAAATGAGCTGACTGATTGTTTTTTTTTTCTGGCTTTCCTTTTCCTTTGCTCTACTCGCTCCATTCGCCCTGTGGGCTCACTCCGCTCCCCTACCCTACCCCAAATTCCCACCCACCCCCAGTGGTCCTCAACTTATAGCACGATAACCCAACCCTCTACTTCATCCACCAATAACCCTCTCCTTCTATTAACACATGTAACAAGTCCCGCCCTCTCATTAATATTTCAATCTGTTCTTCTATGAAAACAACTCAACCCTGTTAACTCCCTATCTTCATATCTAACTATTACCTACCTCTTAGAACACACCTCCACTTGCTATACATAACCCAAACATTACTAAATATAACCTCCTACTCTCCTCCTTCTTACTCCTCAACACTCTTCTCATTTCTTACTCTCTCACTTTCTATGAAAACAAAAAGTTAACTAAATCTCAACTAACAGTAAAACAAACTACTCCTCACTATGATTACACCCCACAAACACACAGCAATATAACTTCATCATCTTCCTACCTCATACCTCATTACTATAGAACTACACATATCAAGTTTTTCCAAAACAAGAAACCTTTTCCAATTTCTTCCAAACTTTCCAAATACTTACATAGTCACCAGTAGTTACTACTTCTTTATGGCGACATTCATCCTAACCCAGGCCCAAACAACTACCACCCTACTATCCCCCTCACTAAACCAAGAAAATTCTATAAATCCTACCACCAATCCCAGTTCTCTCCAGATAGCCCACCTAAATATTCACAGCCTAAATAATAAAATAACCCAACTGCATGCCCTTCTTGATCTATATTCCTTTGATATCTTATGCCTAACTGAAACCTGGCTTAAATCAGAAACTAAGGATAATGACATAATACCACCAGGATATAACATCATCAGACTTGACCATCATATCAAAAAGGGTGAAGGTGTAGCAGTACTTTACAAAACTGAATTACTGGTTACCCTACTAGATACCAAACTACCCTCACCAAGTAATAGTGAAATCGTAATCACCAAACTACAAATTAATACAAACAAATCCATTTATATCATTTGCTGTTACATCCCCCCAGGCAATAATATTAATACCCTTGAAAATTTACTGAGCTGGCTCTCCACCTCCTTCCCTCAGGAAACTATACTACTAGTAAACTTTAATATTGATTGGAATTGTTGCATTTCCCAAAAAACAACTTCTCACTCTATGGCTTTAATCAAACCATTACCGTCTCCACTAGAATAAACAAAACCATCTCCAAACAGAGCACCCTTGACTGGATTTTAGTCAATAGTAACCCTATGGGCACACTACCTGATAATATCAGTGATCATTTAACCACTTTTATTACCAGACAAAAAAGCACTATCCCCAACCATACACAATTCAGAACGACCAGGAACAAAACAAAGTTCAACCAAACAAACTTTCAAATGGAGCTCAAAGCTTGCAATTGGTCTCCCCTAAAATACTTACCTCTTGATGAGGCAGTTTCCTACTTTAACAACAAATTCCTTCAAATTTTCAACCACCAGGCCCCCACTAGATTAATTAAAACCAAAGCAATGCCTGCTCCTTGGCTAACCAAAGAGACCAAACAAAAAATGTTACATAGAAATAGAACTTGGGCCAAATGGCGTAGTACTAAAAACCCATCTGACCACCAAACCTTTAAACAACTTAGAAACGAAACAAAGAAATTAATACTCCTTGATAAAAAAAATTATTACTGGAAATTCCAACACACACAACACCAAAACCCTCAGAAATTCTGGTAAGGTATCAACAAACTACTACACCCAGGTAATTCTAAAACACCCACTCCTTCTAACCTCACTCAGAGTACACCTAACCAAATTGCTGATACTTTCAACAAATTTTTCTCTGACACTGTTACTTCCCTAGCCTCAACCTTGTCACCTCATTCCACACAGGCACCTTACTCCCTTAACAATAATCCCCCCACATTCAAACTGCAACCAATCTCGACGGATCTCATCCACACCCTACTTATGAAACTTAAACCTTGTACTCTTTCAGCTGACCTCCTCCCAGCTGAGCACCTTTAAATTGCAGCCAAGGTACTTGCCTTTCCTGTCTCCATTTTAATAAATCGAACCATAACTGAAGGCTTTATCCCATCCCGTTGGAAAGCCTCTCATATCATTCCTCTTCATAAGGGTGGTAACTCTAATGAACTCTCCAACTTCTGTCCTATAGCCTTACTTTCACCGTTAGCTAAAATCATGGAAAGATGTGTAGATCAGCAATTACTCCACCATCTTCTCCAAAATAATCTTCTAGCAGACTGCCAACATGGTTTTAGACCTTATCACAGCACTACTACTGCACTCTTGTCATTCACAGACCATATTAATAAAAATAGGAATAACAACTTGCTGTCCTCAGCTCTCTTCTTAGACCTCTCTAAGCCCTTTGATATGGTCAACCATACTCTCTTACTAAACATCCTTAAATCTCTTGCTTTGGACATCCAGGCTATCAAGTGGTTTAATTCCTACTTAGAAAATAGACAGCAAGCAGCTCTCTTCCCATCAAAATAGGAGTGCCACAAGGCTCCATACTGGGACCACTCCTCTTTTCTATTTTTATTAATGATCTAAATAAGTCCCTTCCACAATCATATCTGTATTCAATATGCCGATGACTCAACACTGATATGTTCAGCATCCTCCCCAGTTGAGCTTCAGACTACTACACAAAAAGTTTTCACAGCAGCTGAAAACTGGTTCTATCAATATTGCCTCTTACTGAATCCCAAAAAAACTAAATTATTACTTTTCACACCTACACAGGAGTCATATCTGGAACAAGCTTCCAATTGAACTTACTGCACTTACTTCTTTACCCACTTTCAAGAAGCATCTAAAAACTTTGCTTAATTCCCAATGGCTCTGTCCTTGTACTAACCCTGACTGAACCTTTTATTGCCTCTACCTGCTCTTGGTCCCTTGAAATGCTCTACTATGTTTTTATAGTACTATTTTTCTACTTTCACTTTACCATTTCCACTGAACTACAAAAAAAACAAAACAAAAAAAAACTGCAATGTGATTCCTCTATGCAGGTCAATCAACATGTTCTGCCATGTGATACATAAGATTTCTATCTCTTCTTGCATTAGCAATTTTATCACCTGATATAGTTTTGTTGGCTATGCTTCTGGCATTGTTTATGTACTACTTTCCATTTGTAAAATATTTCTTTTTTGTATAACTAGTTTTGTTCTATATTATTGTGTTTGTGGAGCTTTTCTCCCTGGGCCTCTACTGAAAATGGACATGTATCCAGCTAGACTAGCCCGGTCAACAAATGTAAAATAAATAAAAATAAATAATATCACTGGCATCACCAGGCATAAGGCCAGATGCAGTGCCGCTTCCTGATCATGACTGCTGTCTGCTGGATCCAAGTCCCTGACAGGACTGACCAGGACCATTTGCCCATGTGATGTGGACAGCAACCCCCTTTGGTAGTGCTGGTGTCACTACCACTATGGGAGTGGGAAGGTGCACAGCCCGTAAACTCTCAGCTGTTGGTGCTGACCTACGTCCACATGGACGATGCCCATCTCCCACCACACACTCTAGCACAGACATGCCACTGTCAAGGATTGCCAAGGTCTCACCTCACCATCTATTCACGACCTCAGTATTTTGATGTGTGGCCTCAACAAGGTCATGTATGTCGTCATGTAAATCAGGAAAAGTTGCATCCACCAACCTGAATATTTGTCTGGTGTGGCATTCACTACATGCCTGTGCATCCATGACAGCCCAAAACATGCATCTGGTGACATCTGCTGTGACACTTGCAACAGCGGCTTGATGAGCAGTAGTCCTCCTATGAGCACCCCTGTCCATCCGCCTGTGTGGTACCTTGCCTGCACTCTGGCTATGGCCAGTGTCTACAGTCACACCTGCCATAGTCCCCACTCTAGTCTGTTCCATGCCACCACCTGCCAACTGTCCATCATTTGTGGCCACTGGTGATGGGGTATGTGTGGGCATTGTCAATGTGTGCTTGGATGGTGTGTACAACAGTGGGATGTCAACCAATGGCACAGATTCAGCCCCTGACAACCCACCTGTACCTCACTATTCTGATCATCATTGTCAGAGACTGCAGAGACAATGACATCAGTTTCCAAGCGGTAGGCACCCTGAACCCCATTGCCAACTGTGAGAGGAAGACAATATATGTACATTGATACCTGTACTTTCAGGTTGGCTGGTATATATATATACATATATATATATATATATATATATATATATATATATATATATATATACACACACACACACACACACACACACACACACACACACACACACACACACACACACACACACACACACTCACACTTACAGGTGAGTTGGCACAAATCTGTTACACAGACCTCACAGTACCCAAATGGTGACATGCATGACACACGACCCTCAACATCATGCATTGTAGCCAGTTTTACCACATGTAACTAACAATATAGACCTCTGGGATATGTGATTAGTGTTAGTAGGTGATGGCCCTTCCCCAGCACAGACTGCACCTGTATAGCACAGTGGCAAGTACTACAGAACATACCTCACAACTGTACATATCCTTGCAGGATGTGTAGATGTCTGGCTCATATGTTTGCTCTGTTTCCCCTGTGTTTGTCTGATACATAATTGGGATGGTCTGAGGAGTGATGTCACTAATTAATGACATACATTTGGGTTTCAGACCTCCAAAACAGCAGTAAATGTATGGTCACACAATTCCTGTTACACCACCAACCTTCTAAGCTTACAGTGGATATGATAAGTATACACAACCCTGTTAACATGCCATGTTCTTTTAATACATAAAATGAGACTGCAATAATGCATTCAAATATATTACCCACCTTTCATGTGGCATATGACCTGTGCAATCCAATCGATAAACAAATGTGTTACATGTAAAATATAATGAATGAAATATGTGCAATATGATGGTTGCAAAAGTGTGCACACCCTTAAAATGATACTTTGTTGAAGTACCTTGTAAGTGACTTACAGCATTCATTCTTCTCTGAAAGGTGTCTGTCAGCATGGCACATCTTGACTGGCATTATTTAGCCACTCTTTCTTGAAAAGGTCCCTCAACTCTGTCAGATTGAAGGGCAGCTCATGTGTACAGCCCTCATCAGGTCACACTGGGGTTTTGCTTTGTAGCTTTGGATGTATGCTTCAGGTCTTTGTCATGTTGAAGGCTGACCCCCCCCCCCATCCTCGGCGTTCTTACAGACTCCTGATGGATTTGGGCCAGACATGAGTGTTATTTTGAACTGTTCAGAATTCCCACCACCATGACTACAGGCCCAGTTCCAGCTTTAGAACAGGATCCCCACAGCAGGCCAATGCCACCAGCATGATTCACCATGGGGATGGTGGTCTACACGTGAAGAGAGGTGTTGCTTGTGCACCACACATACCTTTTGGCATTGTGGAAATGAGGTTGATCCATAGTCTCATTACACCATAATACATTTTCACACATGCCTTTGGGAGACTTGATGTGCTGTATTGCAAGTTGTATCCACCCCTGGATGTTTTTTGGTGTGGGGAAATGCTTCCATCTTCTGACCCTACCCCATAGGCCAGGCTTATGCAGAATATGGGAGATTGTTCTCACATGCAGTACACAACATTAGTACTTGCAAGAGATTCCTGCAACTCCCTCAGTTTTGCTGTATGTCTCCTGGCAGCCTCTCTGACCAGGTTTGGACATGTCTTTTCATCAGCTTTGGAGAGACGTCAGGTTCTTTTCAATAGCACTGTTGTCCCATATTATATCCACCTTTTGAAGACTGTCTCCACTATGTTCTATGGTGCATGCATTGCTGTGTTAATGTTGTTGTACCCTACTCCTGGCTAATACCTTTCAAATATGAGATCCCTTTGCTGCTTTGTAAGCTGTCTGCAAGCCATGCTGTTGCAGACAACTGAGCAAATGTCATGAATATCCTAGTTGGACAGTGGACTGTTATTTGGTGTTACTCAGAGTGCCTTTACTTGATAGCAGGAGTGTACCCAAACAGAATGAATGCTGTCAGTAAATCACAAGCTGCTCCAATAAAATATTATTTGAAGGGTGTGCACACGTATGCATCCAGCTTATTGTAAGGTTTGTATACACCATATTTGGTGCCCAACAGATTGGTTGGTTTTACAAGTGAATTGTTCATGTTATGGGTCGCATTAAAGGTTGGAAAAGGTGTGGACTGACATATCGTGGTCTCAATTTGTATATATCACACACACCTGGCATCTTAACAGGGGTGTGTACACTGTTTATATCCACTGTATAAGAGTCATGTTTCACACATGTCTCTACCTTAGACCATTTGTCCCCCCATTTTGCTGGTCTCTGTCCAGAAGTCTTGCACTGACAGGTTGTGAGGTATGCTACAGGAATGTTATATTCTCTTCAGATAGGCCCCTATGGTGACCACTGTGATGCAATGCAGTTAACCACACCACAAGTGAACATGCACATGAAGCAATAGGGCTATGAGTGACACTTGTGTGCATGGTAAATTGCATGCCCTTCACATGCCTGAGGTATTGGCAAACCACAACAGAACAATTCCATGCTCACCAGCTTCAGGCTGCTATCCCACATGCAGACCAGAGGGACCTAGGTAGTTGTGGGAGAGAGGTATTGTCAGCAGACTCACATGTGGCATTGGTACAGGATGGATAAAGGGTGTCTGCACATTTAGAGTACAACCCCCAATACTACACAATTTGCTGTCCTTCACCATAGATGTGCACTTCTGTACATTAGAAAACCCCATCCACAACTGCAATCTGACCTGACACATGCACGTAGATATTCTACAGATACAAGTATGTCTGCTACATTAGTCTAGTAATCTCCACTGGGGCCTTACCTGCACGCCCCTCATCCATTGTCTGGGTGCCACCCACTTCCAGCATGTGGGGGTCTGTACCTTGATGTTGAACTGGGATGGGTGCCCCTAGGTTGGCAAGGATCTCCTTGGTAGGTATCAGTGGGGGCTGCATGGCTAGGCCCCCATCTCTGGCTGTGTGGTCCCTAGCCACGGCTGCAGCCCTTTGCCTGGCATGGCATATGAGGTTGGTTACATGATGCCAGACCTGCTTGTATGTACATGCATGCAGGCCAACATTGTTTAACCTGTGAACAAGGTCATCACACAGGGTGGGCCTCTCCAACAGATGTTACTGGCTCTGGTCAAACATTATTGCATAGTTCTGTAGTATGGCTTCTACAATTATGGTTGTCTCAGCCGCTGAGAATGTTGCCCTTTGCTTATGTGATATTGCACCTGGAAGACATAAACAGGGAAACACATCACAGGACCTCATACACTTGGCAACAGTATGTACAGGACCTGCACATGTGCATTGAATACCAGTAGCTGCCACTCACAACCACACCATACCCCTGTAATCTATCAGTACGGTATCATCTTGCATTGCACTCCTGGTCCTGATGTGTCATATTCCCCCACTGAGGGCCAGTTAATTGCATAATCCTCTATTCCTCATTCAGGTCTGTGTAGAGGGATGACATTGGCCATCTTCCATGTGGATGGGGTGTGGATGGTACCAAGGCTTGGTGTGACTACAGCGTGTAATGGAGCTGGGAGCACATGCCTGAATTCATGTAGGATGCAGACAGGGATGTTATCATGCCCCATGGATACTTATGTTTGCTGCCTTTCAGTAGGCAATATGTGCTTACTGGTGATGAGAGGAGGGGTGGGGGTGCTGTGCATATCCACCTATCATGATGCTGAACCAGGGGGTGATGTTTGCCCTAACTCTATCTGCAACAGGTTGGCTATAGCTATGTTGTATATGTATGTGGTCTGATTGACCAACATTACAGGTCGGGTTGGTTTGTTGCCTCTGAGATTGCAGACATATGGGAAGATGGCCTTGTGATTGGCCTTAGTAGATATCTCCAATTTGTAGTCATAGTTAGCCTTACAGTAATCCACCTGTGACCTTATATGCTTGATCAGACAATGGCTGACTTGATGCCAGGTTGGTACCTGCTCCTACTTTGCCCTGTACACTAATATAGGGACCAAGTCTGTGGTTTGCTATTGCTGCTGTCCAGCAAAGGGGATTACTCTACTTTGGTGGAGGTAGGTTTTACAAGTAAGGTATTGCTGAGCCCATGCAGCTATGTAGGTGTTCATATAGCTGTTTGTAGTAGGCATGGACACAAAGTCACAACACAGTTGGACACCTCACCAATTTTAAACTGATAATTATACTTATTGCAGTACCCATATCTGTGTCAGGACAATGAAACAACCAGTAGCTGTAGAAATGTCACTCTGTTAGATGCACAGTAACTAAGATTACACATGTGTACAACATGTACAGCTTCTTTAACTGATATTTTGCATCCCATGTCTGTTGTTATGAGGCGGCCAGATACACCTACTCATACTGACATGTGCAGAGGTGATACCTGGTATACATTTCTGTTCTATGTCAGTATGACACACTGTATTCACAGTCTTGCTGCCCAGTCATCCCTCTCAACCCATTAAAGCAGGACATCTGTAGGATGCCACACATACATGAGGGCAATGGGACAAAATTAATGACACTGTCTTAATATTGCTGTCACACACTTGAGTCATTCGATAGCACAGTAGCCTTTGCACTGACAGGCATACCCTGGAGGATGTACAACACTCATATGGCAGGAAGAGAGGAGAAAGGCTAGGAGTGTGGTAGTGAGGGTAATAACTTTTAATGTTGGCAGTATGACTGGTATAGGGACAGACCTAGCTGATATGATGACCAGGGGAAGGTTGATATATTGTGTGTGCAAGAGACCAAATGGAAGGGGAGTACAGCTAGGTGTATGGAAGGCACGTCACAATTGTGCTATCATGGTGTGGATGGGAGGAGGAAGGGGTTATCCTGAAGGAACAGTATGCCAAGAGTGTTTTTGGAGGATGAAATAAGTGTCAGATAGAGTGATGTTTATGAAGCTGTAAAATGATGGCGTAATGATGACTGTTGTTAGTGCATATGCTATGCAAGTTGGTTATGTGATGGATGAGAAAGAGAAATGTGAAGTCAGCTGGATGACATGGTGATGACTGTACCCAAGGGTGACAGAGTCATGACTGCAGCAGATTTCAATGGGCATGCTGGTGAAGGGAACAGAGGGGATGGGGAAGTGATGGGTATGTATGGTGTTAAGCAAAGGAATGCAGACATGAGATGATAGTGGACTTTGCAAAAAGGATGGACATGGCTGTGGTGAATGCATACTATAACACGAGGGAGGAGCATAGGGTGACAAACAAGAGTGGAGGGAGATGCACACAGGTGGAATATATTCAATGTAGGTGGGCCGATTTGAAAGAGATTGGAGACTGTAAAGTGGTAACAGGGGAAAGTGTAGTTAGAAAGCATAGAATGTTGGTCTGTAAGATGATGTAGGTGATCAAGAAGAGGAGTGTGAGGGCAGCACCAAGGATCAAATGGTGGGAACTGGAAAAGGGTGATGGTGAGGTGAAGTTCAGGGAAGACTTAAGACAGGCAGTAGGTGGCAGAGAAGATTTACCAAATATCTGGGTAAGTACAGAATAGCTAGTAATTGAGACAGCTAGAAAGGTGCTTGGTGTGACATATGAATGGAGGAGGGAGTACAAGGAGACCAGGTAGTGGACTGAGGAAGTACAGGAGAGTATACAGAGAAAGAGGTTGGGGAAGAAGAAGTGGGATTGTCAGAGAGATGAGGAAAGTAGTCAGCAGTAAAAGGTGATGAGGTGCATGGCAAAGAGAGAGGTGGCAAAGGCTAAGGATGAGGCATATGAAGAGTTGTATAACAGGTTGGACACTAAGGAGGGATGAAAGGACTTGTACTGATTGGCAAGACAGAGGGACTGAGCTAGGAAAGATGTGCAGCAGATAAGGGTGATAAAGGATAATGAGGGAAACATACTCACAAGTGAGGAGAGTGTGTTGAGCAGATGGACAGAGTACTTTGAGAGGCTGATGAATAAAGATAATGCGAGAGAGAAGGTTGGATGATGTGGATATGGTGAATCAGAAAGTGCAATGGCTTACCAAGATAGAAGATAGGATAGCTATGAAGAGGATGAGTGCTGAAAGCCTGTTGATCCACATGACATACCTGTGGAAGCCTGAAGGTGGTTATGGGAAATGGCAGTGGTGTTTTTAACCAGATTGTTTAATAATATCTGGGAAAGTGAGAGGTTACATGAGGAGTGGAGTAAAAGTGTTTGGGTACCATTTTAAGAATAGGGTTGATGTGCAGAGCTGTAGTAACTACAGAGGGATAACATTGATCAGCCATAGCATGAAGTTATGGGAAAGAGTAGTGCCAGCTAGGTTAAGCAGGGAGGTGATGAGTAGTGGTCAGCAGTATGGTGTCATGCCAGGAAAGAGGACTACAGGTGCAATGTTTGCTCTGAGATTGTTGATGGAGAAGTACAGAGGAGGTCAGGAGTTGCTTTGTTTTTCTGGACTTAGAGAAAGCATATGACAGGGTGCCTAGAGAGGAGTTGTGGTATTGTATGAAGAACTCATGAGCGGCAGAGATATATGTATGAGTGGTGCAGGATATGTACAAGCGTGGTGTGACAGTGTTGAGGTCTGTGGTGGGAGTGATGGATGCATTTAAGGTGAAGGTGGGATGACATCAGGGATCAGCTGTGAGACCTTTCTTATTTGCAATGGTGATGGACAGGTTGACACACAAGATCATACAGGAGTTCCTGTTGACTATGATGTTTGCAGATGACATTGTGAACTGTATTGAGAGTAGGGAACAGATTTAGGAGAACCTGGAGAGGTGGGTATATGCTCTAGAGAGGAGAGGAGTGAAGGTCAGCAGGACTAAGACAGAATATCTGTGTGTGAATGAGAGTTAGGATAATGGAATGCTGAGGATGCAGGGAGTAGAGTTGGCAAAGATGGATGTGTTTAAATGATTGAGATCAACACTTCAGAGTAATGATGACTGTAGAGGACAGGTGAAGACGAGAGTACAGGCAGGATGGAGAGGGTGGAGAAGACTGTCATGAGTGATTTGTGACATATGAGTAACAGTAAAAGTGAAAGGGAAGGCCTATAAAAGGATAGTAAGACCAGCTATGTTATATGGGTTGGAGACAGTGACATTGACAAAAAGGCAGGAGTCAGAGCTGGATGTGGCAGAGTTACAGATGTTAGGATTTGCACTGAGTGTGCACAAGCTTAGCAATGTGTATATGAGAGGGTCAGCCCATGTCGAATAGTTTTGAGACAAAGCCGGAGAGGCAAGATTACATTGGTTTGGACATGTGCTGAGGAGGGGTGCTGAGTATATTGGGAAAAGGATGGTAAGGATGTAACTGCCAGGTAAGAGGGAAAGAGGAAGGCCTCAGATAAGGCTTCTGGATGTGGTGAAAGAAGTCATGCAGGTGATTGGTGTGACAGAGCAAGATGCAGAGGACAGACCGAAATGGCAACAGATGATCCACTGTGGTGACCCCTAATGGGAACAGCCAGAGGAAAAATAAGGAGATGTTGTAATGCCAGTCTTCACAGATTTGCCAAGGCTTTGCCAGACATAAAACGACTGTATGAGTAAATGACTAGAAATATGAGGCACACATATGGTCAGTGTGCATAACACTGGACAGTTAAATGATATGAGCTCAGCATATCACATGCAGTTCAACACACACATCTGCAATAGTACTTTACTATGCAAATACCATGTATAAGTCTCTCACATTTCTGAGATGAACAAGTATATCATAGTTGTATTCACAAGTAAGATAAGGATATGTACGACAACCCAGTAGCTGGCCTAGCATTGTCAAAGTCAGTATTGTTCAACACACTTCAGTAGTAGTCATATGTGAGCCATCCTTTCCTGAGGTGACTCAGGGGCCTGACCTATGGTCTATGTCACTGCAGACAGATCCAGATGCTATGACTATAGGTTCTGATCAGCAATATATCAGTACAGCAAGTCTTGTTGAGACACATATATGTTAAACTTCCTATTTCCATTCTTACATACCCCCTACTGCAGTCCATTGCATGCTTACATACCCCCTACTGCAGTCCATTGCATGCTTACATACCCCCTACTGCAGTCCATTGCATGCTTACATACCCCCTACTGCAGTCCATTGCATGCTTACATACCCCCTACTGCAGTCCATTGCATGCTTACATACCCCCTACTGCAGTCCATTGCATGCTTAGTTCTTTGACATACCTGTTTTTTTTCCAAGTGTAGGTGGTTATATTCTGCTTGTGTTTTTCTTTTTCTTTTCACTGTTTCTCTTTGTCTGTCTCTCACAGATGTAGGGTATACATATCTTTTGCATAGGCAGCAGCTTGTTTTTTTGTAGGTAATGTTCATGAGCATCTGATGCCCTGTGCACCAATTGGTGTCCCCCATTGGCTAACTGCATTCAGAACAGATGTGTTGTTATTCATATAGCCAATGGCATGGCAACACACTCCTTTAATTGAGTACTTCATGCAGGCATTGGCCCTTTTCCTTGACAGTGGGGTTACTTCATGGAGGTGTGTGAACAACAGTATCACAGAGGCTATTTGGGAATACCCCTTACAACCCAAACTGTGGCCACCAAAATGAGGGTGACTGTTCCAGACATAGGGACATAATGTATGTATGTATTGCTGTTATACATTTGCATTAATGCTAGTCTAACAGGATTTATGTGGACATGGAGTTTCTGCATGATTTTAACTCTGACAGGTTTATGTGTTTGACATAACTCTCAACTGTAGGGCTATCCACAGAATGGCGAGTGTTTGGACTCCTATATCTGTTGTGTTCCTCAGACATTGTTTGTCTTTGAAAAATCAATAGCATACTCTGGGGATTGCAGTCAGTACCTACTAACATCCATTTGTGTTTCTGAGCTCATATCCCTCAGAAAATATATGTTACAACTAACCTTGTTACACCAGCAACTTTCTCAGTTTATAACAGCAATATTTCAAATATGCCCCTGTTTTTGCACCTCTGTCCCCCAATTAAGTCAGGCTTTGTCGAGATGTCATGCAGTATGAGGTTGATAGGTATGGTATATGATTATTTGGTACCTACATTCCTGATATCATCTCAGTGATGTATCAGACTGCCGTATCAGACTGCCAGACATGTTATGTGGAAGAGGCTTTACATATAAGGGGAAAGCCTGGAAATTATGTGGGACTCAGTACATTTGAGAAGTCTGTGTATTTCTGGCAATTGTTGATAGACTGTCAGGATTGTGTAGAAGTGTAGTGTGTCAATGTTATTTGGCCTGTGTAGGGAGGGGGTGGATGCATGTGTTATGGCTCCTTTTATATCTGCCTGTGCATGCTGTTCCTGTTTCTGGTGGGCTATCGGCTGTATATGTTTGTAGGGGCAGACTGAGACATGTCCCATACCACAGTCAGGCATGATACTACACTGTGACTTGTGCCAGTATATGTAGAGGGAGTGTGTGAATGACAAACATGTTGAGATATTTTTGTTCACACATTCCTTATACAGTACTGTTCCTTTGGCTTACAAATATGTCACTGTGACTGTGGGGGAATTGGTTGTAGGTATTCACTGTCACACTAGTGTCTGTTTTTCAGTGCTGTTACATCCCTGTGATGCCTGATATATTTGCCAGTACATGTGTAATTCCACCTGGTGGATTTGGGTTGGTGTTGTGTCAGTCTGACTGTAGTTTGGACAATGTTTGGTGACATGATTAGTAGCTGAGTGTAGTTTCCCTAATGTGATGTTGTGTCCAGATATTTGTAGGATGTACTGTTGCAAGGCCCCATAAGTGTTGTGTATTTCTGACACATCAGTGGGATGATGTGAGGATTTCAGTCACTAACTAGTGAGAAGTACTTGAGTGTTGGACTTGTGCTATTTCATTCAATATATATTAGGACAGACATGAGGGTGTTACTGCAGCAACTGTGTCAGCATATCTACTCCAGTATTTCAGATATGTCCATATTTTCATGGATTTCTCCCCCCACTTTGTTAGGCTTGGTCCAGATTCATTGCACTAAGGGGTTCTGGGCCTACTTCTTGACTGTACAGATTGTCCAGGTTTATTGCACATATTTCTGGTCTGTTCCACAGAATCATTATTTTTATATCCCAGGTAAATCACTGTGATGATCTGAGAATTTCTGACAGTAAATGATGACATACATTTCAGTTTCTGAACTCACATCCTTCAGAACATGTATGCTGAAACCAACTCTGTCACTCTGCAAACATTCTATATTTATGAGGGCAATATTTAAAATATGTCCCTAGTTTGGGCCCATTGTCCCCTCATTTGGGCAGCCTTTGGCCAGATTTCTTGCACTAAGAAGTTGAGAAGTATGGTTGTGAGGTATATCCACTCTCTCTCTCTCTCTCTCTGTGTGTGTGTGTGTGTGTGTGTGTGTGTGTGTGTGTGTGTGTGTGTGTGTGTATGTATATATATATATGTATGTATATATATATATATATATATATATATATACTGTTTATATATATTTATTTATATATGTGTACATATGCATATGTATATATTTTATATGTATATCTCTATTTATATTATGTATATATTTTCCATATATATGCATCCCCATACATATTTACATGTTTATATGTATAAACACAAAACCTGATTGATTCTACGGAATCTTTTCCCTACTGTTGAATGACTCTACTGCATGATATGTTTGAAAAATCATCAATGATGCTTACAACTCAAATGGTGTAGTGGTACATTTCTCTGAGTATGGTGTACAGGGCCCTGGGTTTGAGGCTTGGCAGGGCTGATCATTTTGTTGCTAGCCAGAACAGTGGCTGATGGAAACAGAGTGATTAAAGCAGTTTTAAGCAGTTGTAAGTTGATTTGCACAATGGTAAGTGATGCCATGACATGGTTAAATGGACTGATGCTTAATCTGTGTTGGCTTCACTTAGCAATGTGTACCAGTGCACAGATCTGCTTAGCTGAGCTACCTGCTGCTTGACATTCACGTTTGAGCAATGCTTAAACCTGCTTAGCATAGGTGAGCATTGCTAACAGTTGTTCACAGTTCATTCTTATAAAATACCATATTAATATTATAGTATTATATTAAATGGAGTGTATTGAGGTTCTCAGCCATGTCATTGAGGACTACTGTCATGACATAATGGCATACATTTCAGTTTCAGACTTGTATCCTTCAGAACATTTATGCTAATGCATGACCTGCTTTCTATCAACTTTCTGTCTGTCCTCTGTGCAGATGGGATGACACCAGTGCTCAGGCTGTGGTTGACTACACTGCAGAATGGGACTGAGAGACCATGCCTGTGTTCATGTAGGATGCAGCCAGGAATGGTATCAGGCCTATGGAGACCTCTATGTGTTGCCTTTGAGAAGGCATTACAGACCTGCTTCCTGATCATGAGGGGAGGGGGGCAGGTGCTGTACATGCACATGTGTACCTATGGATGACAGGGTGATGTTTACACTTCACCTGTCTCCAGCCAGTTGCCTATATCTATGACATATGTGTATGTGGTGTTATTGATCACCACTATAGAGCAGATATGTGTGTTGCCTCTGGAATTGCAGAAACATGTCTGGAAGGCCTAGTGATTGGCCTTGGTGGATGCATCCAGTTTGCACTCAAAGACACCCTTAGGGTACATCACATGCGAACTTATTTGCTTGTGCAGAACAAGGTGACATGGCTTCCAATGAGGCACCTGTTACTTCTTGGACTGTCCTGCGATTATTTCCACCTATGATGGTAGTTGTGTTTTGCTGCTGTCCACCACAGGCGTTCAGCCTACTTTGAGGGGGTTGATATTGTCCTGTCAGGTATTGCT
>NC_056737.1:1248025910-1248253410 GCF_019279795.1 Protopterus annectens
GTTGCATAGCAAACAGAACACATGCATAAATGAAACAACAGTAAGCATCATAATGGCAAGCTGGTTACACTGATAGCAACAGGCCACCAATGATAGTGTTTGAATGGGAAACATTAATAATCAAACAATTCAATATTTGTAGAACAGTAGGGCAAATGTCCCAACAGTAGTTTTGGAGAAAAACATACCCGTTGATTATGTGTATGAATTATTGTTGCATATAGGGTGGAGGAGAGAGAGAGATGTCAATTAACAACTGGATAGGCTTCCATTGTTCACAGCAGTACTGATCATTACTCTACTCATTACTATCCAGGTATGACCTCACTTTACATCTACCTATGACCTGGGGTTGGGGCAGTCAAATGTTTGTACACAGTGTATTACTAAAGCCTTCTTAAAGCTGCTAATGCATACATTTCCTTACCTGGCGGACCTGTGAAGGGAATATCTGTTAACACTACCTGACTGTTTCTACACATATTGACATATTCAAGGTTATGTATGTGACACTGGCAGGGATGCCCTACACTCATGCTGTGTGTGTGTGTGTGCTACTGCCATACTCCACCTGGATTTCTATCTGTTACCGTGGGTATTGGCAGCAGTGACCACTAGCCGTGACAGCCACTTGAGGGACATTTATTGGTAGAAATCACTTGGTGTATGTACCTATCTTGCTGTAATTTGCAGCCTTGGGGTTGGACAGTGGAAGTGTTGTACACAGTGTATTAGTACAGCCTTCTTGCAGATAATAGAAACATTTCATTACCTGGCATATCTGTGGAAGAAATTTCTGTTAACACTACCTGACTGTTTATTCACATATTCACATATTCTTGGGTGAAATTATGCATACAGCTTACTACCACTCCTGGGATTTGAACCATGCCTGTTTGTGCAAAAAGGTACAGCAAGAGTGTGTTTCAACACAACGAGCGATTGAGGAACTTCTGTTGCTTGTTAGACTGTTTTCTGCCTAATACTCTGTTGGTTGGACAATCTGACATTGTAATTCTGACATTCATGTATGGCAGATAGTTCTTGTACTGCAGAAAACAATGGTTAACACTAAGCACTGCTGTAGGGGATACAGTATACTAGTTTACACATTACTATTCAGGGATCAGGGCTTGGTGCATGAAACATTTCATATAGTTGATTCCCTGTTTTACAGCTCCACATTCTTTGTCAGATGAGCCTCAATTAATTAATGCTGTCAGAGCCATAGTTGTCGTGCAGAACCTGTACATATTTAGATTCATACCACCACATACCAAAGTAAACACAAAAATCTGCAGTTTTTAGTTTTATTGAAGGGTATTGGCACTTTTATTGATGGATATCCTGTACATCAGTATTACTCTGCTAACATCTCATATATGCATTACACATGGTACACATTTTAACCTACTGGCAGTTGACATTCTACTCCTTTCTATTTTTTGCCCTGAGTACTGCAATCTAGATATGTACTCACCAGCCTCCCGGCGCAGCCTTAGCAACCTGCTGGCATGGGCATTTATGTTCATAGCCCTCTCATCTGCAGCTGTACAGGAGCTAAAGAAACATTTATGCATACCTATCAATCACATACACAGGCTGAACTTTTGTAAACACTAATTGATACTGATACTTGCACACTTCTGGGACATTCCGTGCCTCTGCATCTTGGGTCCACTGGTCCAAGAGCTCCCTCTTCCTACACTTGAAATCAGTGAAATGGTGCCAGACCTGCTCACCAGTTCAAGGGATGTCAGTAGCACTGGTGAGATTACATGTGAGATGGTCCCAGGCCTCTGCTTTATATTAGGCACCCTGGTACTGGCTCTGCAGCAGTCTCTCCTCATGGTCTTTCACTAGGAGTCCAACTGTGAGCCTGGACTCCTGAATCCCCCAGTGTTGCGCCCAGAAGTGCGAACCCTCTCCTACACCAGCCATAGTGCCTGCAAGGATGAGCTACAACTGGTTATGGCTGTATACCCACCTGCGAGGTTTAAATAGAGCCAGATTTCCACATTTTGCCATCATTGGCCCGTTTCAAATATGCTGAGCTAAGCTAAGTGACACACAAACACGCTTAGCTAAAGTTGGCAGTGCTTAAAGGGATAGATGTTGAGCACTGCTTACCAATGTGCAAATCCGCTTAGCTGGGCTACTTATTGCTTAGCCTTTACATTTAAGCAATACTTACACCCACTTAGCATATCTGAGCACTACTTAGCATTGCTCACATTTCATTTTATAGAGTATCAGGTTTGTGGGATTGATTCATAATTACTGACATATTATAACTTTATGTTTACCTCCCATGACATCCCCCTATGTGCTTTCATTAAATTATATTCTTGTGTGACTATACTGTATGGGGTACTTGTGTTTATATGGGGGTTTCATATATTTTCTACACTGACATCTCACTTTTCGACCTGCTACACTACCCTGGTTAACAAAAAAACAGTTGCTACATAATTTAAGTTTACAGAAATAATTTTCACACTGCTTTCCCATAGAAAAATAAGTTACCTGTCTTTGTACTCAAGCCATGAATACCTGCATGTAAAGCCAGGACTCTAACCACTACACTATCTCAGCTTGGAAATTTCACCTGCATATTTGCATTTATCTCCTAGGGGATGTTTATGCTATGCTAAGCAGAGGGCCATACTGTGTACACTCACTTAGCTATACTTAAACATTCCTTAGGCTAGAAAAAAAAGTTTATATTATTATGTTATATAAGCGAGTCTTGTGATGTTCTGACAACTCATTGAGGACTGCAGTCATGAAATAATGGCATTTATTTGGCTTTCAGTTTTCTATCCTTCAGGGTCTCCTGCCAATACATATCCCTGTTTTCTATCAACTTTATAAGTGTGTGAGGGGAATTTTTCAGACGTGTTCCTAATTTATTATTTATTCCCCCATTATTTGTGCCTTTGTCAACATGCACTGCTGTAAGGGAATATTGGCATACATTTGCTTTCAGACTTCTACCCTTCCATAATTCATGCTAATGCATGACCTGTTCTCTATCAACTTTCTATGTTTGTGAGGGCTATATGTGTATTTTGTCCCTTTTGAGGGATTTATCCCCCATTATGTGTACATTTGCACACATTTCCTGCTTTAGCAGGTTGCAGAAGTGTCATACGGCACTTTAGCAATGCAGGGGGTGTGTCACAGAACCTGTCACACACCCCCTTTCTTCATGCTGATGTTTCTTTCAGCATCCACGGACACTGAAATGATTATTATTTCATTTCAGTGTCTAAGGACACTGAAATACTGGCATAATCTGTAATATTATGCCAGTTTGGCTTAGAAAGTGTCACACAGCACTTTCTCAGTGCAGGTGGCGTGTTCAGTGTCCGTGCATTACTTGGACATACCCCTGCACACGTTTATGGTCCGTGTCCATATAGGAAGTACAGCAGCGCACCTTCATGCATATTCAAGGCGCGCTGCTGTGCTGCACGGACACAAACCACTCCGTGCAAGAATTGTCTTATTCTTGCACAGAGCTTGTTGAATCCAGGGGAATGTCTTTGTATAATGGCACAGTAGTGTTTCTCCAAACTGATTCCTGTTCTTCCACATTTGTTGATGCACTCCACATGCACGTGGGACTTACATTCCCATGATTACACAATACATCAGTGCTGTTCAGTAGAAGCAATGTTTTTTTCTTTTTTTACTATAAAATCTGGATAGTTCAGAGGTACAAGGTTATGCTGAGACAGGGTAGAAATGCAAAGAAAATCAGGTATGTTTCTGTTTTTTTAGTGTTGTAGAGTGTACTTGATTTTTCTTGCATTTGGTTTGTTCTGTTAACATATCTCTCGGCCTCTTAGCTCAAGAAATGTGGACAAAGCCTTAAAATTTGGGGGAACAATGGCCCCAAAATAGGAACAGATTATAAGTGTGATTCTTATAAACTTAGAAAGCTGCTAGGATAACAAGATTAGTGTTAGCATGCATTGTCTGTAGAATATGAAGTCTGAAACTCAAAAGCATGTCATTATTTAGTGAATTCATTCCTTGGTGATTTCGCAGAAAACTACAGATTTTATGAGGACAGATGGAACATATGAAGCAAAAATATGGATATCATTTGAAAATTTGGACAGTTGAGAGATTGCATCTGTAGCATGTATCAATAGAAAAAAGTTTGGTTGCTCAGTGGTTCTTTAGTGGCTGGACTTTTTTCTACTAGTAGGAGGCTTGATTTTCTATAGGCACAATGGTTGGTCTTTCCAGTCAGAGTGCACCTTTTTGAACAGCAATGACCAGTCATTGTATAATTTCTTATTTGTAATTATTAATTCATATAGAGCAGAGCTCCACAAGGACCCTTTTCAGAAGAATCAGATTAGAAACAGTGTCTGGTTAAGTGAATTGTTCAGAGTCACACAGTAGGCAAGTGGAGGCTGAGAGATTCAAACCCTAAACTACAGTAAGCAGAAAATTAATATATCAGTGCTTGTTACAGTAGAATAATGTTGTGTTGCTATGAGTGCATTACAATTTACATAATTATTTACTTCATCCTTTATAAACTTCCTAATCCAATTTCAGTAAATTTTCCATTGAAAGTGACACTCGATATACTCCTCTGCTACTAGCTCCTAATTCTAAATTGGTTTGTTTGTGTCTTTTGGCTTTTCCTGGTTAGGGGTCGCCACAGCGGAACTCCAGTAGTCCGCTAATGATTGGTAGTTGATTTTTACGTGCCGAGTTACCAGCTGTGACACACAACCTTCAACGAAGGTACGCCCATTCACGCATGTCTCCATGCAGAAGACGCTCTAGCTGAGAATCAAACTGGACAGCGTTTTACTATGAGGCGACAACACTACTGCAGCACCACCACCGCCTAATTAATCTCCTTAAAGCCATCATTTGGCACCGATGAACATGTGTTTCTTTTTTGTCTTTTTCAGCTATATAATCAGACTTTTCAAATAGTTTGACTTATAAAGGAGTCTGATTTTATCATTAATATTTTCAGAGGTCAGAATGATGCAAACTTCAGAGAGTAGGCCTCAGGCTTTTCTGTACAGAAGTCCTCTCACCCATCATTGGCATTTCTGCATATCTTAACTATACCTTAGTATTGCTTGCTATCATTAGGGAGCCTTACATCTGTTACACACCTCATCTTATCACCATAAATGACACTGACATAAATCAAAACAGTGGTAGAGCAACTTCTGTTAAGTTTTAAAATAACATCTTTAAGTGTACTATGTGGTTGCCTTAACTGTCAGTTTTCAGCTGGAGAACCATTTCTTAGCATGTCAGTTGTACAAAATCATCCACCATTCCAGAGACAAGCATTTTAATACTTCATGAAGGATTGTCATACAACGATAATGTACAAAATCTTAAAGTGCCAATATGACTAAAGTTACCATTGCACTTTTATTTTTAGCATTGCACCTTTTCACTAATGAAGTCATCTTATCAATCTACTCTTACTGCTCACCTCAAGCATGCAAAGTCTAGTTTTACAGATGAACTCTTTTTATGTCTGCTCAATTAACTTGTCTCAGTAATGACTCAACTGTATATTATGCAGTACCTCAGCAAGCAGTACATGCATTTTATGGCATATGTATGCTCTAGACACAGTTATCTAATCTTATTTTCTGCTAGTCTACATTTATTATTCTGCAGAATGTGCTTTCCTTTTATAAACTCTATGCAGTTTTTCTAGTTTACTGTATATTATTAGAAGAGTAATTAATGCATTTTTGTTATGTTGAGAAATCTCTGTAATACAGTATTTCACTCAAAATATTTCTGAATATCTTATAATATTAGAGCATAAATATAAATAAATAAATGCATAAATAAATAAATAGAGCTAATACAGTTATCACAAAGAAAAAAAAAATGTCCTCAGTTGCGTCATTTCCAGCAGTGTAAGGTGATAACAGCCCTAAATGTGGCCCAGGTGACATAAGTTCAATTGCCAGGTTGGACACTTAGTGCAGGTAGGCAAGCCCATCTTGGGGGAAGGGAATGTGCATTGCTAGGATCACAAAGCAACATGCAATGCCTCCTGTGGGTGGTTGAATGAGAAGGTGGGATGTCTTCCTGATGTCAGCCCCTTCTGTAAGTGTGGGATGAGACAGTACTAATGCCCACTGCATATCCCTCCCATAGGCTGCCATTGGCTTATCATTGGTCAGGCGTGGGGAGGGGCTATGGCTTAGCAAAGAAAACCTGAACCACCCGTGGTGGCTGCCTTAATGATGGCTCCCTCCACTTTAAGAACAAATGGGCTGATTAGCCTGGAGGGGGCTGATGAGTGTCAGTTAACAGGGGTAAAATGTAAAAAAGTGCACCATTTACAACAGCTTAAGATAAGTACAGCAGAAGGTTAAGCTAATACACCTTGTAGTTGCTTCACTGGCTCTGGTAGTACACCCAATATGAGACTACATCCTATGGGATATTCACATGAGTAGGAAAACAAATGGCTGCTTAAGTTCTATTGAAATGTTTTTGTTTTAGTTCCGCTGCTGCAGATCTTGAAGATTCTCTGTCAGAACTGCAAGACTGCAACATCTTGAAAAAAAATAAACTGCAAAACTGCAATTCAAGAAGAATTACGCAAATTCTGAAACTCACTCTTATAGTGTTAAGAATTTTTGTAGGAGTGGGGGGGGGCGCTTTACTGCCTGAACTCCCCAGTGTAGAGGCTATGCTATCATAGCCTTGTTGAAAGAGGAAAGGCATATGGCAGATAAGGTTAACGCATGTAAACCATCAAAGGAAGCAGCCAAGTAATTTTGTATAAAGCATATGCCAACTAGTCCCAGTAGTGTTACTGGGGTGAGTACTGCCATTCCAATGACTCCCCAAAACAGGGCTATGAGCTCATTATCAAAGTACCCAAACTTTTTACCTTCTACATTGGTGCTGTCAAATAACATACGAGCATAACAGAAGCAGCTTTTTTTCTCTACCTTTGTCTGGTATTTGTTGTCATTTATAATAGAGATACACATGGAAATGTTGGATGAACACTTCCTAGTTCAATAGAATTGAACCAAGCTAGACTTACATTATTTGATGTAATTCAGTTCCTGTTTTCATGTAATCTTCTGCTAAGTAAAGAACCACTGCAAGAAATTTTGAGAATGTAGTGTAGGAACACAGTGAAACAGCAAGAACATATGTTGGTAACTTTGTTGACCCAGTGTCTGCCTATAGATGGAACACAAAGATGAAAACTTTTGTAGGTACCTGAGAAGAGGAAGGATTTACATTAGTCATTATCTTCCCTCCCTTACAAGAATCTGACATTAAAAACTTTTCCTTACTGTCTTCAAGTTTCACTTGGTGAGATATGTCATTTGAGGATTTTTGTCTTATGTGATAAATGTTCATTTGGCCTTTAGATGACCCCTTAATTCTTTAAAGTGTTTGCCTTACATACACAAGGTGCAGGGTTTGAGTCTCACAAGGGATAACTGGCTAGGCTTAAAATGGCTCGCAAGGGCAGTTAGCTTATTACTAATCTATGAACCTATGAACCTATGAACCATATCTCCAAACAAGAGATATTGAAAATGTCAGACTCCCATATTCCAAGCAGGCAGTACCATCAGGTCATGATACTTTACAGGATGTTTTAAAAGAAGATAGCCAGTGTAGCCAGATTCACAGGCACCAGGTCCACCATCCCAAAAAAAGTTAACAGATAGCATAAGTCTCCTTTTGATACACATGATTTATGCAATACATCCTGCTACTATCACTTTAGTCTAAGGCACACTGCTCTGTCGGTACAGATGGATAAAGCCCTGACTATGATGCAGGTGACCCAAGTTCAATTAGCAAATTATGTCCTTACATTCAATGCTGAAGTATTCCCTACATGTTGTATTCCCTGCCGTGGAAGGCCGACGTTGCTTAAGCCTTTAAGGTATGCCGAATATCACCCATACCATCCTAGTGTAGTGTAGGGCATAAAGGTGACGTTCAGGCGTACCATCCTCTGAACTTCTTTGTCTCCAGTTTGAACGCATCTGCTGATCATCGGTCTGTTTGCCTACATCCATTTTCTGCCAGTTTGAATGCATTTTCATTCTCCGGTGAAACACCTACATTGTGTTCTGAAGTCCAAGCCATTACAGATAAGTAGTCCATTGGGATTTTGCTTTTTCTTGGATTTTTTGTTACTGTTAGGGGTTTATGTCATCTAGGAAGGGTAAATGCCAGTGTGGGAGACAGATTTCTCATAATGGTTGCCACAATAAGTGTCTTTTCTGCCTAGGAGCTTCTCATGACTATAGAACCTGTCCAATTTGTCAGGCTTTCATTCTGAAAACCCTTCATAGTAGGCTTGCTTTCCTTTCTTTGTATCTTGAGAACCAGTGTTTTAAGCTTCTCACTAAAGATACAGTGGAAGAAACTTCTCACCCCGAGAGTTGGCTGTTAGGGAAGAAGAAGGAGAAAAATGTAAGACCGGAATCTTCTGCTGTTCAGCCTCTGCCAGGTATTTCTCCCGAGGTGAGTGAGAACCTGGAGGCTCACCTGGCCGTGTTGTCGGATTCCTCTGACGTGACCGGGTTAAAGGCCGGCAAGGATCCATCTGGCAGGATGTCTGAAGAGGCTTTGCAAGCATCCATTTAGGAAGTTCATAGGGAACCATGGTTGACTATTTCCTAGGTGCCTAAGGGGGTTCTGCAGATTCTAGTTAGGGAAGATATTTCTACTACAGTTATTAAATGCTGTACCAGTTCAAAGCCTTCTAAGTTTTATAGGGTGGATGTTTCCTTAAAGAAGAAGCAAAAAAATAAACATGTTTCTTCTACTCCTAGGGATCCACAAAGTGAGTGGCAGGTCTTTACTCAGGGGTTGTTTAATGCCATCAAAACCTCCTTAGGGAGTTTTTGTTCCTGTTCCTCCTTGGTCCTCTACTCCCCTTAAAAGGCCTAGAGAACACAATTCTTCTATGGAAGGGTTGGATTTTGATGAGGAATCCCTGGTTTATTCTACTCAAATTCCTTCTCCTTTGGACTGTGTGTTAAAAGGAGGAGGAGGAATCTAATAGTCCTGATATTCCTTTTGAAGAAATTGACTTTGGGGATACAGTCTCCAGGATGATTTTTTTTTTTTGTAAGTGGGATTGTGCTCAGGTCTCTGATATCCATATGAGGTACTATGCGTTGCTGCAGATGGAATCACCTAAATCTCCTGCTATTCATCCTGTTTTTGGCTACTTTGTTGGATACTTTTTTTAATGCCTCTAAAGTGCCTGATTCTCTGCCCCCTGCTCCCAAGAAGCCTGATAAGTTTTATAGGGTGCCTGAGGATTGTAACTTTTTGTACAAATGTCCTGCTGCTGACCCGTCTGTGGTGTCTGTAGCTTCTGACAAGCCATCTCAATTGCTTCCTTCACCCAAGTTACTACCTTCTGACAAGGACAGCAGAATCATAGAAAGATTAGGTAAGAAGGATTACACTTCTGTTACCCTGGCTTTTAGGGCTTTTAATTATCAGACCCATATGTCTAGGAATGTGTTGGCTCTTCTTTCTCAGGCCTATCAGCTTATTCCTGATCTTCCAGACTCTGAGGGTAGGACTTCTTCTCTTTCCTTGCTAGGGACTTCCTCTCATGTGGTTCATCATTCTATCAAATGTAGTTATGATGCAGCAGATGCCTCTTCTAGGTCTGCTGCTTTTGGTTCAGTGATGAGGAGGTATTCTTGGCTTAGGCTTTTATCCTTTACTTGATGATATTAAGGCTAAGTTGGTGGATGCTCCTCTGGATAATAAACGTTTTTGGGGGGAAACAGCTGCTGGTTTAAGTACCATCAGGATAATGGGAAGGTCTTACAGGAGCTTAAACATATGTTTGTTTCTCCTGTACCTACATTTCAGAGAAACTACCCCAATAAGCCAGCCTTTGTTCGCAAGCAATCTCACCCGCCTACTAAAGGTAAAAAGAGTGGGCTCCTTCTGCTAAAGCTACTCAGACTTCAGGGATTCAGAAGCCTTCCTTTCCTGATAAACCAGGTGCTGTATGACTATCTGTCTCTTCCCAGCCACATTCCTCTTTCTCTTCACCTTTCTCTTTCTGTTTGACTTTAGATTACTGAGGATTCTTGGGTTTTATCCATTATTCATCAGGGGTACTTCATAGTGTGGAAATTCCATACCCCTTTTTGGGCATTCCCCAGCCTTCTTTGGAACATATTCCTTTTTTCCCTGCGGTTCTTCGAGCTCATTTGACTCAGGGTACTACTCAAGAGGTGCCTGTGTCCCAAAGGGGGAAGGGGATTTACTCCAGAATGTTTCTAGTACCCAGAAAAGAGCATATTTGGAGACCAATTTTAGACCTCTCTCATCTGAACACTTTTCTGAAGATGACTTCCTTTCAGATGTTATCCCTTCAGATTCTGTTTCCTCTTTTGCTCTCTCAGGCCTACATGGTATCTCCTGATCTCAAGGATGCTTATCTCCATATTCTGATCCATCCTCTTCTCAGGAAGCATCGAATTTCTCTGTTGCTTCCTGGCATTTTCAATTCTCTGCTTTGCCCTTTAGCCTTTCAACTGCCCCAAGGGTATTCACTAAATGCCTCTCTCCTGTGATTGCTTTTGCAGGCTTTAAGGGATTCAAATATTCTGTTATTTGGATGACCTGATGATTCAGGCATCCTCTTCAGAGATGGAAAATATTAATTTTGCCAATTCCGTACTTCAGAGCCTAGAGTTCAAAATAAACTTTAAAAAGTCTTCCCTGACCCCTCCTCAGGATCATGTCTTTCTGGGTTGCAGGATTCAGATGGTGCCAATGCTGGCATCCCTGCTTCCTCCAAAGGCCTTAACTCTCCTTCCTTATTTTCAAACTATTCTTCTTCTAGCCTCCATTGAGTTTCTGAGAGATCTATGGCTTTCAACATTCTAATGCTCCCTCTGGCCACATTTCAGTGGTTACTGAAGTCAGTGTGGCTTCAACATACACATCCTCCAGACTTTGTAGTTCTCTTCTTCCTTGTCTCAAAAAGGAACTTCACTGATGGATTCAACAGTTGTCTCTGAATCTAGAGCTCTGTTTTCATCCCCCTATTCCATCTCAGGAACTCTTCAGTTGACCCAGGCTCCTTTCAAGCCTATTGCTTCAGCTTTCTTGCAACATCCCTCTTGGAAGAATGTTCTTTTGTTAGCTCTTACTTCTGCCAGATGTGTGTCTGAGTTACAAGCCCTTATGGCTTGCCCTCCTTTTTTGATATTTCATAAGGACAGGGTGTCCTTACATACTAATCCTTTTATGCCTAAAGTGGTTAATGAGTTGGAACTTAATAAGTCTGTTAATTTGCCTACTTTTTTCCCCTCTCTGCAATCTGACAGTGAGAGGGTGCTGCATACATTGAATGTGTATAGACAACTCAGATTTTATTTGGGTAAGGCTAAGGCTATTAGAAAATCTGATCAGTTGTTTGTTTCTTTTTATTGTAGATCTTTAGGATTAGCTGTATCCAAGCAACTATTTCTTCTTGGATTTCAAATGCTATTTCTTTTTGTTACACTTTTTATGGCGACAGCCTTCCTTCTTCTGTAAAGGCTCATTCTACTAGAGCTGTGGCTTCTTCCAGTGCTTTTTTCAAGGAGTTGGATACTAATTCTATTCTTGAAGGAGCTACCTGGACTTCTCTGCATACTTTTCAAAGCACTACAAGTTGAACAGTATTTCTAGAGCTGGAGCTGGTTTTGCTCGAGCCATTCATCATGTCTTTTAGATGTCTCTACTGCTCCATCTTCCTCCCAAGTTTCTTCTTGAGCTTTGGCACTCTTCCATATGTGATGAATACTGCAGCGGTGAATGTAAGGACATAGTACAGTTGTGTAAAATCTTATCATAACAGTAAATGTCCTTGCCTACACTGCTGCAGTATTCACTCCATCTCTCCACCCCTCTAGGCCATTCCCTTCCAGGATGTGCAGATTACCCCTTGGGTTTCCTTGGACTGGGGTTCCTACAAGGCAATCAGGTTCTGATGATGATATGATGATAGGAACGCTACCATTATGCCCTATGCTATGCGAGGAGCGTATGGGTGACATTTGGTGTACCTTAAAGCAATAATAGGCTTTGGTATACTGGCTAGATGCCAGGCTTCAATGGCAGGGAATCCCATATGTAAAGAATATTGCAGCAGTGAAGGCAAGGACATCTACTGTTACGGGAAAATTTTACACAACTGTACTTTCTTCATATTGATCACTGCTGCAGTAGCCTTAGCTACAGGGATTATATCTTGACAATGATATAACAGCCAGCCAACTTCCAAAGCTTCAGGGTACCTTCCATACACCCAAACTGTCAAGCAGCTCAAGCTGAGCTGACTAAAAGGTAAGTGTGGGTGTGAAGCCCTTCTGAGCTTTATTACCATGAAAGGGTATGCTCCTCTGATACTTTTGAGGATCAACAGTTTCTTTGTGCTTTCATTAGCTGGGAAGATGAGTTCCCTTTTGGCGAAACCTTCCATTTTCTTATTCTCTCAAGCTTCATTTATTAGCCATTTCAGCATGTCTGTCCATGGATCCTTCTCCTTCAAGGCAGTCACATGTCAAGATATTCTTGAAAGGGTTTTGCATAAGGGGCCTCCAAGTAAGCTAGTGGCTGCTCCTCATCTAAAAAATCAACTTTAGTACATGAAGATGTTACAGTAAATCTCAAGAAATCTGTAGTGGAGTCTAGATATGAGACAAAATCAAGTAGGGAGGATAACTCTCCTTCCAATAACATAAAAATGTCATCCACAAAGCGTCTATACATTTTGATGTTCCCACTTAGTATATTATTATATAGACGTTGTGTTGCCCAATAATATACAACCATATTAGCATAGGAATTAGCGCATGGGGTGCCCATAGCAACACCCCATTTCTGCAAATATATTCTACCATCATACATGAATACATTAAGGCATAGGATCAAATCCAATAGTGTACATATCAGAGTTACTGCATCATTACATAGAGCTTTCAAATCATTCAACACTTCTCTCACTGCCTCTATGCCATATTCATTTGGCATTGATGTGAAAAGACTTTGAACATCCATGGTAACCATCAAGCAGTGGGTTGTGTCAAGTTCCTCATTACAAGCATTAAGTTCTCTCAAAAACTGTGTAGTGTCTTTGAGAATGGTGGGTACGTTGGCAATCAATGGCCCTAACTTGCCTTCCACATAAATAGACAAGGGTTCTGTTGCCCAGCCACTCCCAACCACTATTGGTCTCATTGGTGGCATACGTAAAGATTTGTGAACTTTAGGTAACCCCTTTATGTATGATATAACCAAATGTTCAACTCTAAAATAATGATATTGCATTTAATTTACCTGACTGCACATCAACAAATCATAAAGAGTATCACCTATGGTTTTCACAATGGCATTAAACTCAGGTCGTTGTGTCAAACTATAAGTATTGACATCATTCAGCATGTTACACATAGCTATATCATAGTGCTTTCTATTCAATAAAACCACCGCTCCTCCCTTATCAGCTGGCCTAATACAGAGCTCAACATTCTCCCTTAAAGTTTGCAAGGCCTGCTGTCCTGTGTGACTCAAATTGTAAAATCATTCTTATGTTTGCCATACAAACTATCACAAATTTCTTTCTCACACACTCTTACAAAATAATCTACATGTGGGGGTAAAACAGGAGTATAAGAACTCATTTTTCTATACTTATCATGTTCCAACTGCAGTCTATCTTTGAAGATTAACTTCAAAGTAATATTACGTGCAAAAAACCTTAGATCTGTCAAAATGTCACTCACATGGGTAGACATCACAGGTATGAAGGATAAACCTTTGTTGAGCAAAGCAGATTCTTCCTTCATAAGTACATAGTCCGATAGGTTAATAACCAGGTTTCTCACTGCCACATCCTCCTGTTCAGTGAAGCCTTCCCCCCTGAGTATTTTCTCTTCCGTTGCCTTCAACTCGTCGAGCGTGAGTTGTGTGATGACCGTTGCCTCATTGGTAATGGTAAAAGATTATTCATGTTAAGGGTAGCCAACTGATTAGGTCTCACTCCTGCTTTAGTGTAGGCTAAGGCCTGCTGATTGGGTGGAGGGGTGGAACCTATTGCTGCAATATAAGTGGACTCAACTTCTTAAATATTCATGTTCTGTAGCTGCTGATTCGTGCCTTCAGTTTTATCACTCAGTTCATAGGTAGAAGGCACAGAATCTATCAACCCTACATGATCTGGCTCATCCTCATGAATACAGATATTCCACTGCTGTTCTTTCATATTCTTAGCATTACCATTCAATCCTTCAGTGGAAAACATCGTAAATGTATTTGTCCTTATAAGCAGAGAGGAACACACCAAATTACTATTTTCATGTTGTTCAATTGAAGCGCCTGTGACTCGGTACAAGGAATAAAAAACTGTTTATTGAAGTACACAAGGTAACGTGGTAAGCGCTTTCATCTGCAAAGCAGACTTCTTCAGACCACTACGCATAAAGTTAACAAGGAAGGCATCGCTTATTTGGACACTTATATAAGACACATGGACTCTGGGTTCCAGTCAGAAATTTTTAGAAAATATACTTTCTCTAATGGGTACTTGGAATATTCAAGTAATCATCCTAAGCATATATTAAGAAACATCTTTAAAGGACAATGTATTCGGGCGGCTAGGATGTCCTCTAATTATGACACAATGGTTAAAAAAATAAATTTTATAAAGAATATGTTTATTAATAGGGATTACCCTTTATCATTACTGAATGATGTCGCTCTTTATGTTACAAATGAATGGGGCAAAAAATACCCTCCGATATTAGGAACAGTACACAATCACAACACTGATATTCAGTCACGTAAAATTGATAGGCTTGAGCCTAACAAAGTATGTGTATTAATGTTTTCTCCACATGTAAATGAAATCAAAAACATATTGTTTAGACATTGGAACACTTTAACTGTTGATGAAGAAGTGAAAAATGTAGTAGGTGAACGACCATGTTGTGTATATGAAATGGGGTTCAACGTAAAAAGAATACTGGAGAGTGCAAAAAATTTGAACCATAAGAAACAGGATGCATTTACTAAAAAATGCGGTTCATGTAGACAATGTTTTGCTATATATGAGAGTAAGGGATGTAAATTGAATGACATCGATAGGACTTACATTAAGTTTAAGAACGGGAACTGTTACAGTACCAATATAGTATATCTTGCTAAATGTATGTCCTGTACAGCTTTCTATATTGGGAAAACTGAAAGGCAATTTAGAAAGCGGATTTATGAACATTTGTATAGGATTAAGGTGCAAGATACTAAAAATGCCTTATACAGACACATAAAGGAGTATGGTGATACCCATACATTTAGATTTGCCATTATTGATCAGGTAGTTATTTCACCATGGGGTGGTAATTTCAAAGCACTCCTTGGGAAAAGAGAAAGTATGTGGCAGATGATGACTAATGCCACCAAATTCCCTGGTATTAATGAATTTATTTCTATTAAACCTCTATAGCAGTTATCATAAGATGTATTGTTACGTTGAATTTCAAATGATTAATCCAACATGTAGCATGTGTGATATGTGATGTTAGTGACACATTTAGTCTTTTTAGTTTTTAGTTATACTCACTTTTTATATATGTTTTTACATATTATATATCCATGACTTATTATGGTGTTACGATTGTTTTATTGACATTTCGTGTAGTTTGCATTTAGTGCAGTTTGATGTTTAGCATTTTCCAGGCAGAGTTGTTTTTACAGTATATATATTGTGTATATATTTTTATAGAAACCACATTAGTATAGTTAATTTATTAATTACAATGTTTGGTAGTAGTTGTTATTATTAAATATTGTATTTTAATTTACATACATTACTTAGTTATTGGTGGAAAAGTATTTTATTGTGGTTTTAATATATTACCTGCAATGGCACTTTAAAAGGAAGTGATTGTTTAATTACCAATGAACTTTGGCACCAAAAAGTTTTTAAATATGCATTTTTTACTGATGTTAAGTGGTCTGAAGAAGTCTGCTTTGCAGATGAAAGCACTTACCACGTTACCTTGTGTACTTCAATAAACAGTTTTTTATTCCTTGTACCGAGTCCTATTCACGTCTTGGTTGTTAACCTAGCAGAGACGGATCTCTGTCTCATAGTTTTGTTTACTTTCAGCAATGTGGCAGAGTAGGTACAAAAACCAAGCCAAACAAATAAAAACTACCAGAGCAGCCCAAATGTCCAAGTCAGACCCAAAAATAAATGTCATAAAGACTGACAGGACAACCACGGCAATAGCTTCCAATTTAATAAAACATAAAAATAATAAAACACCAATACAGATAAAATGGATAAGCGCTTCCACATAGATAACTACGCTTCATCAGATCCTTAAAATCACAATGCTTCAGTCACAGCTTTTATACCCATATTCAATCTATCAAACACTAAGTGCAAATTAAAACTAATTAACAAAGTAACATAATTTAAATCACTTCTTTCTCTTAAGCTGACATCTAGACAGTGCAGGTTTAATGTATACATTATTATTAAGACCTGGAGAAACATGGGCTTGCATCCTTAAGATCCACTTAAGCTCTACTTGCTCCAAGTAATTGTTGTTATCTCCCCCCTTATATTTTTATGCACTTGCTGTAACACTCTAAAGCTAAAACTATGTGAGGGAAATTCTACAATATGTTTGGCTAAAGCATTATGTATGTTTTGATTCCTTGTATAAAATAAATTATTGTATACCCTTTCTTTCAACCGTTACAAGGCCTCCCAGGGGCCTCCAAGTACACTAGTGGCTGCTCCTTGGGATCTTAATTTTGTGTTAGAGAAACTAACACTTGCTCCATTTGAACCAGCTAATCAGGCTGACTTTTGAAGTTCCTAACATGGAAAACAGTTTTACTCAATGAGCAGACCTCTGCAAGAAGGATATCTGAGTTGCAAGCTCTTATGGTGAGTCAACCCTACCTCATTTTCCACAAGGACAGTTATTCTTTCCTGAACCTAAAAATGAGGGAGAAAGAATTCCCCATATCTTGGATGTCCACAGACAACTCAGGTACTGTCTTGATAGAATTAAATCTTTCAGATTACCAGATCACCTATTCATTTCTTGTGAACATGAGAATAAGCGACAACTGTTTCTCGCCTTTCCTATAACTAGCCTAGTCCGGTTAAAGAGTTGCTGTATCCAGGATTGTTAGTAAGCTTCTGAGCCCCCCCAAGACTTTCTGTGTTGGAGGAAAGCCTTCTAGCTTATCAGTGGAAGTGGTAAGCACTAGGTAGCCTATCCTCCATGGGAAGAGTGAGTTTTGGCCCAGAAATTGTAGTTTATTTGGCCGTTTGGCCAGTTTTCCATCTCTTTCAACTTGCTGGCTTAAAAGCCTATGTTTGTACTTGTTCCCCACCTTTCATGTCTAGTCCAGGTACAGATTTGCTGTATTCCAGGACTCTTTCTAAGCTTCTGAGCCCACCAAGCCTTTCTGTGTTGGAGGGAAGCCTTCTAGCTTATCAGTGGGAGTGGTAAGCATTAGGTAGCCTATCTACCACAAGAGGAGTGGTTCCTGGCCCAGAAATTGTAGCTATTGGCCATTTGGCCATTTTATTTCCATCTCTTTCAAAGTTCTGGTTTAAAAGCCACATTTGTGCTTGTTTCCCACCTTTCCTGTAACTAGCCTAGTCCAGATGCAGAGTTGCTGTATCCAGGACTGTTGGTAAGCTTCTGAGCCCCGCAAGCCATTCTGTGTTGGAGAAAAGCCTTCTAGCTTATCAGTAGGAGTGGTAAGCACTAGGTAGCATGTCTACCATGAGAGGAGAGGTTCTTGGCCCAGAAATTGTAGTTTATTGACGATTTGGACAGTTTGTCCATCTCTTTCAACTTTCTGGTTTAAAAGACCACGAGCAGGATTCACGAAGCCTCTGTGTAAGAGTTACAAGTCTTACACGGAGGCTGCAGTTAAACGGTGTGACATCAGCATGCCATGCATATGCATGAGGGCATGCTGACTCACATCCAAGGCTAACACGGTCCGTGTAAGAAAGTAGGGGCGTGTCTGTAGGGCGAGCCTTGCAAACGGACACGCCCCCAGAAGAGTAACAGTCCCGAAAGTAAACCCCCACGACAGAGTCCGCGTAAATGTCAATAAACATAACACAACACATGCCCCCACAGACTATAAACATAAAATGTAAAAATGAACATGTTATTTTTTTTTATAAGTTGTAAAGATGTTTGCCCGTGAGTGCGCTCATTTGCGCGGGCGTGCCCGTGGCTTAGCCACAGTTAGCAGTCAGTGGAAAAGCATATAAGATCTAAATATGCAAAGTACACTAAGAAGCAATAGCGTAGAGGTAGAGATGTCGGTTGAAGAGGAGGCAGTCATGGTTCGAGCCCCCACAACATCAACTTTTATTTTTAGTGAAATAAGCACGAAAGAATTCCCTGACATATATGTACATATATAAAATTTTATTTTATGTAAAATGTAATGAAATGGGCCATGTGTTTTGAAGAAATGTGTGATAAAAAAAAATGTCAGAAATGCCTATAGCTGAGCTACACTCTAACAAGCTGAGTATATCTGCCCATAGGTGAGCAGTGGTTTAACAGGTGTAAAATGAGTGCCCGGGGTTGAGCAGCATGTTAACACACTGAAACTCTGTGCCCATAGCTGAGCTGAGTGTAATATGCTTGCTGACAGTCAAATGACGCGTAAACCAGCGTAACCCATTTGTGCGGAGCTGCGCAGCGCGCCAACAAGCTAACCGACGGAATGTTGAGCAAGCTGTATCAAAACTGCCTTTACACAGACACACCTTCTAGCCTGTGTAGACAGTCATAAAATATAAAAAGCAATGGCCAGGCTCGAACTCAGGATACCTTGCACCATAGTCAAAGTACTGAACCACTAAGCCATGACAGTTGCTCTTACAAATGCAGTAATAGCATATATATAGGAATGAATGGAAAGAGAAGCATGACAAAGCAGGTTTTGTGAAGCTGATACATTTCCAAAATGGCCAATCACAGATAAGTGCGGGAAAAACGGCATATATAAGCCCCATAGGCGGGAATACACAGCATAACTGATTGTGGAACCGATTTGCAGTCAGGATGGCAGGTGTAGGAGAGGGTAGTTGCTTCCGAGCACAGAGGTGGGGCATTGAGGAGTCCAAATATATGGTTTGGCTCCTCATCCATGATCATGAGGCCCAACTCATGCAGGGCCAGGTCCTGTGGGGAGCATATAAGGCTGAGGTGTGGGACCAGTTGGCACATGATCTCACCAGTGCCACAGAAATACCAAGTACTGGTGAACAGGTCCATCACCACCATGTGGACCTGAAGCGATGGAAGCAGGACCAACTGAACCGTTGGATCCAGGAGGCCAGGCAAATGCCCAACACCCCACTACTGAGTAAGTTACATGTAATTATTAATGTAGAAAGTTAACCTAGCTGATATTATTGAGATGTGTATTCCAATATTACTTCTTTTATATTGCAGCTGCAGGTGTCCGTTCCACGAATCATCAAGCCTATGCTGATAGGCTTGTGCGGTTGCGCCACCAGCAGGTTAGTAATTCTCTCCCTGTAACTGTTAAAAATATAAGTATGACAGCTTGCAAAAGAGTGCAGTGTAGTCACCTATTAATATAAAGTGCAAGTAAACAGTGTAAGACAGATTCTGCTAGTACTGTGTGATTACATAAGTGTGATGCAGCCTGAAATCCAAAAATAAAAATGAAACAAGTCTGACATAAAGATGTTCCACCTGTAATATAATAGTACATAACCTGCAGCAGGCTGAAAATTACAGCTACAAAAGCTGAGTAAAACATGTGTGAAATATATCCCCGTTTAAATTCTGAAACATGACACAAGTGAGACTGTTGGAAAGGATTGTTATAACCAAGTAAAACATGTCAATAAAGCCTAGAATTAAGTACCATCCTGAATTGTAAAAATAAAACAAGTGAGAGTGTGAGAAAGAGGTATGAATCCACCAATAAAGTTGTAATAACTCCTGAATAAAGTATACTGCAGTCAGTACAGAATGAAATGAATGTGACAGGCACAACCAAACAGGGAAATGTATGGAATAAAGTACTGAAGCTGGAATGTGTGTCCCACAATTTGGATATGTTTCTCTCAGTTTGCAATATGCAGTTAGTATGGTTGTATGAAATACCAAACATCCACAGTTGTCTAGAGCCATATAAAGCAAATGTAGCAGGATGCTGTAGCTGAACAGAGCCAGATATAAATGTGTATGAATAAAAATGAAATGTATATTGATGTAGCAGTAACATTCCTATCACCAACATGCATAACTTTACACATAGGAAACTGTAGGCAGACCTGTAGTGTGTATATATATATCTGCAGCTAGTAGAAATGTACAGCATTTGTATAGATATTTGAAGTTGTTAATGAAATATTTCTTCACCCTACCCCATAACCACAAATAATCCATTCCACGTGAAATAGGTATGTGTATTCACAATTAACTCCCCTGGACAATTGTCCTGTTGGTTCATACATATTTGCATGTACGTTGATGCATGTGCCCTGTTCATACATCCAAACCTGATGGCCTGTTGCCATCAATAAACTCTGCATGTTGTTGGATTGTGTATTGTTGTTCAAATTATGCATGTGCTATGCTTGCTGTTCAATGGCTTGAATTTATGGGTGTTTGGTTATTAGGAATACTAATGCATGCTGTTACAACCAATTGTGAATGGTATTAGCATGTTACTAACCCAAACTGTCATTAAATAATGCAAAACATAAGACGACGGGGAAGGCGGGTTCCAGCGGACCCACCTCTCCCATCTCAGCTGGCGAGTGCACCTGGCAGTAGTGCTCAGGCTGGACCCTCCTCCGGTGGTCCTGTGCCACCTGTGGGTGGAAGCACTGCAGGGGATGGGGCTCATCCACCCTCTGCAAGCGTGGCTGGAGGAGAACATCCACTCACCCTCCGTAGTGTCCGGACTGTGGTGTGTAGGGAGATCAGGCATGCTGTGCTTGGGCCCCTAAGCCAGCTTGAGGCATGGGTGGCAAAACTCACGGGTGTGCCTGCTGCCCATCCTACACAGCCCCCAGCACAGCCCCGTCCTGGGCAGTGAAGGCACAGTGGCAACTGCCCATGGGTGGGGATCTCAGTTCCACTGTTGCAATCTGTGGGTTCATGGGCTCGAGATATCCAAACATCCATCCCCGTCAATTGTGTAACCCCCCTGCATGTGTCATACACCACTCCTGTATGTGTCTTGTTTGTCTTGTCTGTTAACCTCCCCTACCTACCTCCCCAGCTATACCGACTTCCTGTACCTGACATACCACTCTCACCTGAAAAAAAAAAAAGGGGACACTCTGTACCCACAAAAAAATTATGACCCATACATAGCTGCCCATTTTGCACACATGTCTGCTGGACATGTAAACTGGCAATTACAATTGACTGTACAACAAATATTGTCCTCACACCTCTCTCAGGGGTGGAAGGTATCAAATTTCACACCAAATTACAAACATATGCACAGCTGTTGCTGACGAAGAAAAGGGTAGCTATGGGCCTTTCCTACATCCCTCCTGCAAAACCCAAGCTTGTTTTCCTACTGTCCTACCCTCTTTGTGTCCCCCTTTTCACCACATTCCTATCTCCCCATTTTCTTTTCCTTAAAATAAATTAGCGCGGGTGTGCGCGAGAGTAAGCACTTTTAAGCAGTAGTAAGCGGGAGTGCGCTACTGTGTGCTTAGCTAAGCATGTGTGCGCGAAGCTAAGCGGCAGTGCACATGCGTGACCTCCGCGCAAACCAGCGCTAACCCGCTTACAACTGCTTAAAAGTGCCTTAGTCACTCTGAATGACAAGGCCTGTAGTTTTCTCAGCAGCAAAATAAAATACCTCCGTCAGTCTCGAACCCAGGACCTTGGAAACACTAGTCTGCATGACTTACCACTAAGCCATGACTGCTATACAAGACCATTGTGCTGAAACAAATATATCATAAAATAGTAGGAATTAATATAAAGACAATATAGCAAGTCTAGTACACAAAGCATGTCATGTATATTTACTGTCAAATCTAGTGGATTTGTAAAATAGTACTGTGTGATGAGAAACAGCCATGCTAGTTGGTAGCTAGTAGGTAATAATGTCACAGTAGCATCTGGCAAGCCATACACATACTCAGAGCAGGATAAACACTACCATAGTTAATAGTTAAGAGCCCAGACATAGCAACTGTGACTGAGTTACAGGGATATCCCTGATGTGAAAACAAATGTCAACTGTGCCCCACTGACACCCTGTGAAATGTACTAACAGTAGGCAGAAAGGTGTAACTACACATGCAATTGTAACTATGAATTACTGAAAGTATGCACCACTTGCACGTCAGAAATGGTGTAGTAATACATATGCTCGAAATAACCCACAGTCACAACTGCAGAATATCAGAATATTTCATTGGAGTATCCCACTGATATGTACCATTCCATGAGGCTGATAAAAGATGCACCTGAGAGTATCTGAGGCCTGCTCAGCAGCATGATCACATACCCTTGTAAGTGTCAAGGCCCAAACCATGGCCAGACCACACTGCATGCAGTAACACCCTACCACAACAAACACATAGGGAATTGCTGCCCAAACAGATATAGCAAGCATTACAAGCTGTGAATGTAAATGGAAAATAGGAAAGCCATAGCAACACATTACAGGAAAGACACCTAGCAGGCATACAAGGAGTGAATGTAAAGGCCAAATATTGAAGCCATAGCAACAGATTGCAAGAGCCACTGCTATATACCAGTTACACCACAACCCCCACAGGAAAGCACACACACCCATATACACAGTATTTTCTAGTCATAGGTGTCAGTTTACATACACACGGAGAAGAGGACACTGAAGGAAGGAATACACAGCTTACAGAACAACATGCATTGCAGTGTCTACAACACAGCCTGAAATATGAGAGACATACCAACCCTTACACTCACAGAACAGTGTCCACAGCAAACCAGCATAGTCCCCACCCTGATAATCTGAAAGGGCTACACCTACCTAACTGACCTTTTTATAGCACTGTCCTGAAATCACAGTGAGAACTGCAATCACTACACAACAGGCTGCATGCAATTAGTAAATGCTGGCTAACAACTGGGGCAGAGGCCATCACATGGACATGTGCAGATACCTACAAAAGCATCCTGTACTCCCAGTCCACACATGCAATACTTTCATTGCACCCTCTGGAGGTAGAGACAGAGAGAGAGAGAGAGAGAGAGAGAGAGAGAGAAAGAGAAAGAAAGAAATAAAATAAAAAACAACAGTAACTGCAAATCAAAGAGGTTGACAGCAGGCCAAGTAACTGCAAGCCTATGCAAACAGCTGCAACAAACACAGGTAATGTAAAGTACTAGTATAATAGTCTACATACTGTGAACCCTCCAGATGTGTTATTGGTCTGTATTTATGTATATGAAGATGTGCATAGGGCTGGGGACATAATGCAACTGTCACTGAAGGCTCTACATACATATGTATGTGAAGGTAGCTATGTGCACATAGCAATGTAGGTTGTAGTGCAATGTACTAGTAGGTTGTACAGTAATGGATGTTCATCAGTACATTACTGTGTGTATACATATGTGGAACTAAAAAGGAGTATATATATATATATATATATATATATATATATATATATATATATATATATATATATATATATATCATGTGTATACGTATATCTATCGAGATATGTATGTATATATATATATATATATATATATATATATATATATATATATATAATATGCATATGTGTATACATAGATAGAGGGGGATGTAGAAATACACAGACATATATAGTTTCACAGTGTCATAGTCTAGTACTAGGCTATCTGCAGACAGTGTACAGAATAGATGTAGACAATTGTGCCTCTGTATAGTAGTGACACAGTGAAGACCCCCTTACATTATAGCATTAGTTTACTGTGCCTCTGTCTAGTAGTGACACAGAGATGACCCCTGGTGTAAACCTATGATCTCCCATCCACTCATCAAAAATTCACAGGAAGAGAGTCAGTGAGGGTCTCTGCCTAACATGAACTGGCATCCTGTTCCAAAGTATGGGAACCCTCTGAGTTATGGATCTGTCCCTACAGCATGTCCTATTCATATTTGTGCTGATGTTTAAATCTGTAGCTCTTGTGGTTCTGATGGATTTGTATTTTACGAGGTGGAACATGTCCATCAATTCCTGATTGGACATGGCCTTGTACGTCAGGCACAGATCACCTCTAAGTAGGCGGTATGCTATGGAATAGAGCTGGAGCCTCTTTAGTCTGGCAGCATATGACATTTGTTGGAGACCCTTGATCCTCCTGGTGAGGTACTTATGGGGTCCCTCTAGCTGTTGCAAGTGCCAGGTGAAGTACATACCAAATGGGGCATAGTACCCAGTCATGGGTCTGATAAGGGAGGAGTATAGGGGTACAATGACCTCCTTTGATCTGGATGTGAATCCCTTCATGATAAGGTGGGCAAGGTAGGCAGTCTACCCAACCACTATGGCAACGTGGGTGTCAAATGAGAGGTCAGTATCGATTTGTGTCCCCAGGTCTCTGATTACTTTGTCTGTACTCAGTGGGTTACTGTCTATGTGATAATATGTGGGTACCTTGTCTTTCCCAAAGAGTATGACTATACATTATTTGGCATGCAGTTTAAGGCCATGACTCCAGCAATAGTTGTCAGTTTCAGTGAGGCCTTCCTGTAGGATGTATGTGTCAGCTGGTGTATCGACTATGGCACCTAGTATGCAGTCATCTTTGAACATTGTCAGCCACTACCCTCCCATGTTTGCTTCCACATCTGAGACATAAATGCCGAACATGAGGGGTCCCAGGACAGAGTGCTGTGGGACACCACTTGTGACTGGCTGTGAGTCTGACATGGCACCAGTGATTATGACTTTAGGGTTTCTATCCGTTAGCTGGTTTGCAACCCGTCTTGTGACATATGGATTCACATTTAAGCTGTTGAGCATGTCTATGATGCCAGAGTGGGGTATTGTGTCGAAAGCTTTAGGCAAGTCCAGGTAGGCTGTATGGACTGCTGTGCCCTCGTCAATGGCTCTAGTGACTGTTTTGAAAAGGTCAACCAGGTTCAAAAGGCAGGATCTGCCCTCTACAAAGCCGAACTGGGTGGGATCAAGTGTCTGTAAGTCCCCAATGTCTCTGTGTATGAGTTCCATAATGATTCTTTCCATAGCGTTGCAGACCAGGCTGGTTAAGGTTATGGGGCGGTAGTTACCAGGGTCTGTAGAGGTGCCTCCTTTGTGGAGTGGGACTACTGTTGCTGTATGCCAGTGTCCAGGTACATATGCTGTAGTAAGGCTACGGTTAAATAGCATTTTATGTGTGGGTTTAGCTCCTCTTGGAGTTCACATAGCATGCAACCTGCGATACCGTCGGGTCCCATTGATGCTGTGTTTATAGCTTTGCTGAGGGTGGTTCTCAGCTGGACTTCTGAGATGACAGGGAGGTTACAGTCAGCTGGGATAAGTAATTCCTCATCTGGGTGTGAGGGAGGGGAGATATCTGCACTGAACCTGTCTGCCAGAATGTTGCCAATATCTGTGTGTTCAGTGTATTTTTTGTAACTGTGAACTAACTCTGAACATATCTGAGGGTTTCCACCCAGGTGTCTAACATAGCAGAAGAAGGCCTTGTGGTTATCTGTATTGTCCATAGCGATATTCCTCTCACTGTTGGCCTTGCATGTTTGTATGAAAGAACGTAGCTTTCTACTAGCGCTGATCAGAGATGCCTTACCTTTATGGAATTCTGCTCTGTTGTGCAGTAGCTACCTTCTGTTGTTATACAATTAGTGCATGGCTGGGGTCCACCAGACAGGACGCCTGGCCTTGGTGGAGAGGGTCTTGGTTTTATTTGGGATTGCAAGATCCATGCATTCTTGGAGATGTCCGTAGAAAGCATTTGTGAAGGAGTCTGCATTGTGGGATGTGGTTTCCACTGGCCCAGTTGGCTTAAAGAATACCAACTCAATTTTAAGAAGTGTAAACTCGGCATTTGAGAGGTTTCTCACTCTAGTCTTTTGTGTTGTTGGGGAGGTGGGATATGTATATCCAGGGTGATTAGTTTGTGGTCAGATGTGAGTAGTGAGGGGTATACTTCCGGTGTGTAGCACATTGTCCCCATGTTTGTGATGATCAGGTCTAGTATATTATCTCCCCTTGTGGGAGAGGTGACTAGCTGTTCCATTGCATTTGACTTAGTGAATTCTGGGAACCATTGGGCTAGGGTGTTTGGGCTAGAATAATGCGCCCAGGGTATGTTAGGGTAGTTGAAGTATCCCACTATGATGGTGTGTGGTGGGACATTCATATCTTCCAATGTCTTCAGGAAGGCTGACTGTGGTTCCTGAGATTGAGAGGGTGGTCTGTAACATGCTACCAGTTGTATAGCAGGTTTGCCTATGGTTATTTGCACCTGGATGGTCTCTGATGCTTCATGTGTTGCCACCAACCTGGAGGTGTGGGTGTCCCTCATGAATATGGACACTCCCCCTCCTTTTTTGTTTTGGCCCGAGTTTTGGGGCCAAAAAAGCATGATATGAGGTATAGCCTGGTACCACTGGTGTGCTCTCAGGAGCCTTGAGCCAGGTTCCACTTACTGCACAGACATCGAGATTGATAGAATATGTACGTACAGATATATGTAATACACACATACATATATAGATATATGTAGATACATATACAGACAGATCTGACTGACAGCAGATATGTCTGCACATGACTATCTCTCTCTCTCAGTCCCACCCCCTCTCACTCTCACACTCCCTCTGTCTCTCGCTCTCTCTCTCCCCCTCTCTCCCCACATCTATATGTATATATCTATATATACATATGATATATATATATATATATATATATATATATATATATACAGATATATACATATATATATATATATACACATATATATATTTATATATATATATATATATATATATATATATATGTATATATCTATATATATATATATATATATATATATATATATATATATATATATATATATATATATATACTGAGTGAGGCACATGTGTACAGATGTATTGCAACAGGTGCCTGGTGACAGAGGCATGGAGTGAACACCAGTGTGGATACCGGAGTACCATACACCATTCCAAAACACTGACACCAGTAACCACCACATATGTGCATGCCTGCCCACCACTGCATGTGTCAGGGGGGAACAGGGGCAACAAGTGTACAATAGGCTCCCCATTGATATACACAGTGGCAGACTAGTCCTGTAATACCTGTACATGGAATGTGTCAGCGGACATGGTGTGTCAGCTATGGACATGTAGGTCACTGTACCCCTCTACACCCTACAATGTCCTACACGGTATGTACCTCCCATGACAGCTACAGATATGGAGAAGGACACAGACATACGCAACTAACTGTGTCAATGCACTCAAACACATTACCTATGCAGAGTGACTGACAAGACCACAGAGTGCACACAGACTACCTACATAGAGGTTACCACTGCTGGATATACATAGTTCGGACACACCCATGACAGTTGTCCAACAACCATGGTAACACCTCCAACATCCACAACACATATTACCTATGTCTGTCATCCTTGTCACTGCAGTATAGAGCACATGGTGGAGGTACACGTCCCTACCCACAGATACGACATACCCTGGAGTAAACCACACAGAAGTAAGAAGCAATGCTCCCTATGAGTAGATGTCAGACATACCCCTGCTGAATGGTATGCAGATGGGTAATATGCCATATGAGTCACCCTGTGTAACTGTTTGTAAGGAGCAGGTACGATCATAACACATGTGTCACAAGGGGCAGGGTAGCATAACAGTATGCTGCTGTAGGCCCAGGGCCAAAAGCATACTACCTACCTAAGACACAATGCACACCCATGAACACATTGCAAACCAAATATGTCAGGTGGAATGAGTGTGCCAGTGACTGGGTGCATGTTATGTACTGGTGTGATTGTTCTCCATGACTGTCTGTCTGTCATGGTAGTGTGTGTCCTTGGTGTGAGGCCAGTGACAGATGTTTGAGGTATTGCGATCAACACATACTACATTGCCATATGTTGTGCTGTGTTACCCTGTATGCCACTGTGGTGTAGGTAGGGTTATGGCAAGTAAGAGTAGTGTGCATTACCAGTGAAATATGTAACGTGCATTGCATGCAGTGCATGAGTTGATAATGTTCCCCATACAGTACCCTGATACAAACCCCCAGTGTGAGGTTGTGCATTGGACCTGAACCAGTGTGCTGACTGCTGCAGTATACTAGTCTGTCGTATGGAGTGTGCCAGGTACTATTGCACAGTTGTCGGATGAGCACTGATATCTGGTCATTTACACGTGTATCCCCCAATAGACAGACAGATGCTATATATGGTGGTTAAGTTACATCACTACAGTCGAGTATTATGTGTATTATGTGTGCCATAGTTTGCTGACAGATATTGCTGACATATTTTCCTTCTCCTTTTCAGGGCTATGGTTCACCAGCGAAACCCTGTGTACTCCGCTGCGGAGGAGGAAGAGATACACCAGAGCCTGGTGCAGGATTTTGCAATACTCTTTTCCCACACCAGCCAGAACCAGCAGGAGAGAGCTGCCTGTGGCAAGATCTGGTCCATCGGGTAAATGACATTGGCACACATAACCGGACATATGAGCAAGTACGCCATCACTGCAGTGATTTAATTAGAAATGTCCATCAGCGTGCATCGGATATCCACAGGCAGCAGCTTGCCACAGGTGGTGGGGTGGCTAGACATCCCCCCTCACCAGACTGGAGGGACTACTACTAAGTGTTGTGGCTCCAGCCCAACAGCAACAGTAGCAGCATACATGTGTAATGATGGAGGCTGGAGCCACCCAGCAGCAGGACATGGAGCGTGCAGGTAAAATGCCATGTGTATAGTTGACCGTTCTGTACACTGTTAGGTTATGCATGTGTGAGGTGTGTCCTCGGTTTGTAGCTGTAATCGTGGTAATTATTGTGCAAGAGTGATATTCTCAATATCAGCAGTAGACCTGTGGAAGCTAACTGTTGCACTACTGAACTGTATCATACTCACAGTATCAATGGCACAGTTGTGCCCACTGACAATAAAATTCTCATTTCTGCAGGTTCCTCTGGTGTAACAGCAAGGCAGCCTATCCATGCTGGTGAGTGTGTAATAACATTACCTTCAATACTCTTGATACTAATAGTAATAATAGGCTGAAGCAGTAGTGCTATGTGTTTGATTGCAGGTGTGTTTGTGTCTGTGTGTTGATATCTCATATACTGAGGAGTGTGCTTGTGTGCATGTGCCCATGTGCGCATGTGCCCATGTGTGCATGTGCCCATGTGTGCATGTACTCATGTGTGCATGTGCGCATGTGTGCATGTGTGCATGTGTGCATGTGTGCATGTGCCAATGTGTGCATGTGCCCATGTGTGCATGTGCCCATGTGTGCATGTGTGCATGTGTGCATGTGCGCATGTGTGCATGTGCCCATGTGTGCATGTGTGCATGTGTTTATCAGTGGTGACATTGTGTACACATTGTAAACTGTGTTTCCTGTCTTACTCCCACAGGTTCTGGTGCTGCTCTGGTGCTGTGCAGCAGGGAACCTGAATCAGCTGCTGTGGATAGTGATAATGATGATACCTGTGTAATGGCACAGGGAGGTGTGCCAGGGTCCGTCATTGGTCAGCCAATTGACTGTACACAGCTGTCGACCCCATCAATGCGCACAGTAATCCTGCCAATACATCCTTTGTCACCAATGTCCCTAGGTGATGGACAGGATACAGTGGGCATTTACCAGCGTAATGTGGTATCGGTGGCACATGCATCCCCACACAGCAGCCATGGCCAGGGTCCTGACATGGTACCACACAGGCAGACATCCAGGGGTTCTCATGGGAGCATCCGTGGGCGTACCACCCCTGTCAGACGTGCCCACAGAGGTCTTTCAACCTCAGCTATGTTTTGGGCTGTAATGCAGGCACAGTCACGTATGGAACGGTACACCAAACGGGGTCTGAGGGAGCTGAGAGCATGCCGCACAGCTATGAGTGACAGTATGTGTGATGCTGCGGCTGCCATCTGTAACTTCACCGAGGCCATTGACAGACGTTGGGGGGACACATTAGATCTGTTCCACAACTACATGTCCATGAGCCAGGGCAATGGTGGATGGTTGAGGTGTCGATGTGGCCATATGCCAGCAACAGCAGCAGCTGGCAGCCATCGCGGATGACAACAGGCCCACAGCCGCCCACATAGTGCCAGCAGCAGCCCCAGCAATGCTGGGTCTCTGCTGTCATCAGACCGCCCCAGGAGACCATGTGCACTTGGCTCTGGACAGTCCCAACAGGGACCTGTCTCCAGTCACCAACCACCTGCTTCTGATGACAGTAACCCAGTCTGGCTTAGTACCTGATATGGTCCGTAGCACCCCTGCCAGGCACAGGTACCGTGTCCGTGGCCACAGACAGTGATCTGTATGACCTGATAGGTACAGTCTGTGGCTGTCCACAAACACCTGTATATGGCAGCCATGAGGTGGGACTGTGTGCATGCATACACACATGCAAATTGATAACACCTAGGGCTACCGCATACATGCCCACACTGCAGCAACATTGCCCCATCATGTACTGCTGCCCTCACCAACACACACACACAGACATGTCAATTGGTTGTATCAGTGGCAGACTCAGGCATACCAAGTACCCACCCTGTGCATATGATGAAACTGTGCCACCTCCTGCAATCTGTAACATCGGTGCAGGAACAGGTTAACATGGTGCTGATGCACAGGGTGACTACATAGAAGTGTTGTAATAGTATAATGTTGACAACAGTACAGTGTAATGATATCATTGTGGGTATATCCCAGCATGCCTGATGCAGTTTCAGTATGACTGTCATTGTATTGTTTTGTACACCCATAGTAATTACCATAGTGTACTGTCTGCACATCTTTGCATACTGGTGGTGAGGCTGTCCAGAGATGGCCACCTACATAGGTAGCACAGGGGATACGTAAATGTAGATATTGATACTCAGTGATGGTCATGTCAACTGCGAGTTGCATGCTGTCCACACTCAACTCTGCAATGAGGATGTTTGGGGATGTTGATATCTGTGCAGTAATACACAACAGGTTCAAGACTCACAAGAGCACACTAGCACTACAAGGTCACACCTCATACCATGCATGACAGCACCACAACGGAGAACTAACTATGACAGGAGGGAGAGTCTCCATACATGTCAAGGATACTGTGGTGCCAGGACAGGTAGCATACATCATACTAAGTCTGGAACTGCTGAGTGAGGGCTCAGTGTCTGTTATTTGAAATGTGTATTATTACAGGTATGAGCACTTGGGTATCAGGCCAGTTATTCAACATTAGAAAGGTACATGGTCTATACACTTGTGGGTGGTGGGGCTGCACCTAGCCCGTCTGACCTGTGAATGTCTGGGTACAGGCTTATAGTACCTGCATATATGCACTGTTATCTACTGGCAGTCGTACACCTTGTTTGTTGTAGCATGGTCTAGATCCAGGCCTGCTGACTGTAGCTTTGTTTGTATGCATGTTTGCTTGTTATATTCCTGAAACACTCATTCCACCTGCAGTGCAGATTTACAGTGCCTCTGTGGATCCCAAGTGACATCTGTATTGCTTACTGTACTGATGTCCACGTCACTGTTTGTCCTGTTTGCATGTAGGTTGCCTGTAACACATTGCATATGACTTACCTCGGATTTGCTGAAGACAGCATTCATATATGCCAGCACTAACAAATCAGGAGCACTACACCCTCACATACCCACCTTGAGTATCTTGCTCCCCATTGGCCCTATGTGTCGTTACTTAGTATGGGATACACAATGCTATGGTAGCATGTGCAAAGGTCACCTGTCAATCTACTCTCTGGTCCAGTTGGTGAATCTGTGAGTCATGTGGCAATGTTACAGCTGCCACATGTACACAGACAACCCTCTCCACTTCCCATACACTAACAACACATGTGAGAGATGCAACCACATAGCCTAACTGGGGGCTAAGCTCTCTTAACTCAGTACTGGCATAACCTGTCAGGTGGAGTGGGATACTACAGTGAATACAGTACCAGTCTCACATAGACCTGCCACGACCGCAATCCAAACACAGAAACACACAGGTACATTCTTGGACTCTCGGAATAGCATCCTGCCTGAGCAGCTGACACCTGCAAAGCAGACACACAAGCAAACGTTAAGCCAGTGCAGAGCACATGCGACACATAGCTCACAAAGCCTGTGTGCCAAACAGTCACAGGCCATACGGCTTGACAACACACCTGCTACAGTTGTGTGAGGTACCACTATCATCAGGTACACTGAGGTCCTGCTCACCAGGCTGAACAAGGTGAAGGTCACGCTGAGATGCCCGTCGGGCACTATGATCCACCACATAACACATGCATACAGGTCACTCCAAGGCATGTAGAAATATGACTCAGTCATTGTCTGTGCCAGTGTGTATGACCTGTGACACACCTCCCTGGACTACATGTTAGGGGACATAGAGGGGCTCTCTCAGCTTGTGGCACAGGCTGGTTTGACCCTGACCTTGAGTAGCATCTTACCCTCATCAGGTATGCTGCCACAATATGTAGACAGGACGATCAGTTTCTACAATTACCATATGTTTCGGTGACATTCAAAGGGGATCCAATGCCTGTCAGCGTGGGATTACATGCTGGACAAGCCACATTGCTTTGCTAGGGACAGCTTGCACCTGTCACCCATGGGCCGTTGTATATTGGCAGAGGCTGTTGCTACACACATAGCGTCTTTGTATGCAAGGCTGACATTACATAGTCACCTACACAGGTATCACACGGGATAGGACACTAATAGTAATGCTACTCAACAGCAGCAGTGTAAACCTCAAGATGCATGCAGTGGAAACTGTCCTTAGCATGGGGTACAGCAATATCTGTGCAGTAACAGACTCCTGGTACAAGGCTCCCAGGTGCACATCATCACTGCCAGGTCATACCTCATACCATGCTTGTTGTCCCCTACACATGCACCAAACCAGACCAGGGGGGATGTATCCAAAGGCACCTCAGATACACACACCCCCAGGTTGGTGGCACAGCACAAAGCATCAGAGCCTATCCATGTGCAACTAACAGTGGGTTAGACTGCCTTCATGTTTATAGCCTGGCACACACCACCCTCCCATACCCAGGAAACCCACTTGGCCTTCCTGACAACACTGGGAATATGACTGTCTCTACAAACACCATTATATGGGTGGACTGCAACTACCCAAACATAGAGTGTGAGCATTACTGTAGCTCTAAGACCCTATCTGAAGGGTTCTTAGCATTCATTCCCTGCATTGCTATGGAACAACTTGTTACCACTCCCACAAGAGGTGACAACATGCTGCACCTGTTCATCACCAACATGTGGACTATATGCTCCAGACCAGTCGTGTATCCCTCGCTGGTGGGATGACACCATCTACAACTCACACTGTATATTCACATACCACATGCAGCCCCTGCACAGAACACCACAGTCATACAGTTGTCTAATGCATATTCCATGTATTCACATGAGGCAGGCTTCGGACACGGGAACTATTGAAGTTCACAGGTACATATGTGTAGGTGGCACACACATACATCATGTGTGCATTGACATTACTGTTATAATGTATGTCGTGCAATATTGAGAACAACACCCCACACACATGGACAAACTGTATGACAAAAACACACATGGTGTTTGTAGGATACAAACCCGTACCTAACTATGTTATGTCATTTGTGAGAGATGCAGTAGCAGAGTGTGCTATTTGCATTACTGGGAGGATTGTTTTCTCCTGCTGTACTTATAGGGTGCTGACATCATCAGTGTTTAGACAGTGGAATATGCAGCGTGTGTTGTGTTGTACTAGTTGGCAAAAGGAACATTTCTCTTACACTTGGGATTGCACACACGCTACTCCCCCACACACTGAGCACTTGCAGGATTCAAACCTCTACCTAACTATGTTATGACACTTGCGAGGGACGCAGTAGCAGAGCGCGCTACTTGCATTACTGGGTGGATTGCTTTCTCCTGCTGTACTTATAGGGTGCTGACATCATCAGTGTTTAGACTGTGGAATATGCAGCATGTGTTGTGTTGTACTAGTTGGCAAAAGGAACATTTCTCTTACACTTGGAATTGCACACACACTACTCCCCCACACACATTCACTGAGCACTTGGAGGATTCAAACCCCTATCTAACTATGTTATGACACTTGTGAGAGATGCAGTAGCAGAGCATGCTATTTGCATTACTAGGAGAATTATTTTCTCCTGCTGTACTTATAGGGTGCTGACAACATCAGTATTTAGACTGTGGAATATGCAGCATGTGTTGTGTTGTACTAGTTGGCAAAATGAACATTTCTCTTATACTTGGAATTGCACACACACTACTCCCCCACACACACTGAGCACTTGTAGAATTCAAACCCTTATCTAACTATGTTATGACACTTGTGAGAGAAGCAGTAGCAGAGCACGCTATTCAAATTAGTAGGTATCATTTGTGCTCCTGACATATGTATAGTGTGCTGACATCATTATGCATGAAGAGGTATGTACATCTGTTACTATCCATCAGTACAGTGGAGAGCATATCTATGCATTAACTTTGTACAGGCACAGTGGCCTACTGTACTGCGGAGGCAGATGCCAATTACACTGTGGATAGCCTTCTGTATTCCCTAGGGACAACAGCCTAGTATTGCACTCTACGGCCATATGTTTACCTGTCAGATGCAAGTATCTGTTGATCATATACTGTTTGTGGGTCTTTATTGCCATAGCTTTCCCTATCTCTATGAACAACTTGTGTACTGTGGATGATGTTTGCATATGAGTGGGATCCAGTACTTTACTAATGTCTCTGTTGTAATTTCACTGTGTGCACTGGGCAGATTTCTGTATTGTGGGAGGTTCCTGTGTTAACACATGCAAATGCCAGATATGTGTGCGCAACTGCTGAACTGTGACATGGCCTAAGTGTGTGAGCATGCCCAGTTCACAGTTTCTATGGCTTCTTGACTGACACGTCTCATTTATCTAAGTGTGTGCGAGCATGCCCAGTGTGAACTTTCCTTATGTTGGGATCTGTGGTCCACCACATTTGTGTTTGTGTGTGGACGTCATCTATACTTCACATGTACAGTTGAGTGTTGGACATCAGGTTGTGTTCTTACTGCCCAACTGCTTTGTGTCTGAACCTAACAGGCATTATGCTGTGCCTGCAGGGTCGCCATGGGATAGTTTGTATACAGATGTCAACATCCTTTCCTACTGACCAAACAGTGTATTGTCGTATAGTGTACTGGTGCAGTACTTTCACTGTGGTGGACAGTATCATAGGTTTCAGTCCTATCACTGCTTGTAATATTTATAGTGGGCACACCAGACTGGTTGAGGGCCAGTTGTGCAGATATGACTATGTTGCATTTTGTTCAGATATGGACAGCATAGTACATGATTGTCCAACATTGTTAATGTATTCCACAACTTGTGTGGACAGTGACAAACAATGGCCATGTACCCTAGTCCATTTGTAATGCTAGTCAGAGAGAGTTTGCCCTTCAACACACATTTACTGGTGTTTGCCATGACATATGTCAAGGTTAGTGTGCTGTGCCTCTGTCTACCCGTGACATACAGGTGATATCCAGGGTACACCTACCATCTCCCATCCAGTCATCATGATTCCTCTGGATGACAGTCAATGAGGGACTCCCTGGATAACCTGTACTGGGAGTTTAGTCATGAGTGGAGTGAGCATCTGGGTTATGGACCAATCGGCACAGCATGTCCTGTTTATGTCTGTGCTGAGGTTCAGGCCTGTCAGCTGCATAGGTCACCAGCATTCCGATGTTACATGGTGCCAAATGTCCATTGATACCAGCTTGGTCATGGCTTTATACATCAAGCACAGTTCACCTCCAGCCAGGTGGTATGGCACTGTGTGGAGCTGCAGTTTGTTTAATCAGGTGACACATGGCATCTGTTACAACTCTGCGATCCTCCTGGTGGGGTATTTTTGGGGTCTTTCCAGTTGATGCAGGTGTCTGTTAGGGTACATCCCTGCAGGGCCATTGTACACAATTGTAAGGCTGCTGATGGATGACTGGAGAGGCACATTGACCTACCCTGACCTAGCTGTGCTTACCTTCATGATTAGGTGGGTATATGGTATGTTTTTGTAACCACTACAGACACATGGTTGTCACATGCAGGATATCTATCACCTTGTGTCCCCAGGTCTCTTATTGCTCCTGATGTACTTACTGGGTTAACACCTATGTGGTAATTTCTGGCCATGTACTGTGTTTCCACAGGGGATGACTATACACTATTCTGCATTTAGCTTGTTGACATGGCTGTGGCACCACTTGTCTGTTTCTATGTGTGCCTTTTGTAAGTTGCTTGTGTCAGCTGGAGGGTCCGATATGGTGGGCAGTTTGTAGTCCTCAGCGAACCTGTTCAGATAGAGTCCTTCCATGTTGGCCTGTACCTATGTGACATATATAGCATACAAGAGAGGTCCCAGGACCATGCCTTTTGGGATGTCAGTTGTACCTGGTTTGCAGTCTGACATGGCTGCAACATGTCTGACCAGGGCAGTTCTGTCCTTCAGCTGGTTTGCAACCCATCTACTTGGATAGGGGTTTATAGTTAGGCTGGTGAGCTTATCTGTACTGACCAACTAGGGTATTGTATGGAAGGGTTTAGCAAGGTCCAGATAGGCTGTGTGATCCACATTCCCCACATCAATGGCCTTGGTGCGCGTTTCACATGAGTCAGACATGTGTATGGGGCAGGATCTTCCCTATGACAGCCACACTGGGTAGGGTCCAGTGTATGTAGGTACCCAATCTCGTTATTCCTGGCATCCATGATCATCCTCTCCATTACTTTGCCAACCTAGATAGTCAGGGTTGAGGGGTGATAGTTAGCAGTATCCATTCAGGCACCACCTTTGTGGTGAGGGACCACTGTTGCTGTACACTGCTCTTTGGGTACATATCCTGTGGTAAGACTGATAGTGCGCAGTAGTGCTATTTGGTGTTCCATTCTTCTTACAGTACTTGTTGGACACAACCCAGGACACCATCTGGTACCATTGATGCTGTGTGGTGTGCTTTGTAGATGCTGGCTGTTACCTCAGCATCTGCAATGTCAGGGGGCCAGTACTCTGCTGGGATAGATATTTGGCAGTTAGGTGCTGGTAGGGAGTTTGCAAAGAATCTGTTAGGTAGGATGTTGGCAATGTGTGTGGGTTTGGTGTATTGTTTGTGATATTAAAGTACTGCAGTGCATATCTGTGGATTATCACCATGGTTCCTACCATCAGGTAGGACAGCTGTGTGATAATCCTTTGTGTCCTGCACAATTTGTATCGTCATAGGTTCATAGGTTCATACTAGGCTATCTGCCCTGGCCTTGTTTGAGCATGGACAGACTGTGTGTGAGTTTCGACACCCCTTGCATTGTGCATATTATGCCCATGTAGGGTTTACTTTACTAGATGTGACACATGGATGGCCCCCAGTGTACACCTACTATCTCCCATGCACTTCACCAGATTTCTCTTGTTGAGTATGAGTGTGGAGCTCAGCCTATCATGGACTGGGATTCTGTTCCAGAGTGTTAGGAGCCTCTGGGTTATGGATCTGTCCCTCCAGCACATCTTATTTATCTATGTGTGGAGGTTCAGATATCTCACTGTGGTGTCTCTGCTGGATTTGGGGTTTCTGCAGTGGAGCATGTCCATTCATTCTGGATTGGACATGGCCTTGTACATCAGGCATACATCGCCTCCGACTGGGCAGTATGCTTGTGAATTGGGCTGTGGTTTCTTTCAGCCAGGGTGCAGATGTCAAATGTTTGGACCCTTTATCCTGTTGGTGAGGTACATTTGGGGTCTTTCTAACTGCTGCAGGTGTAAGGTAAGGTACATCTGTACTGGGGCATTGTTGTCACGTATGGGCCTGATAAGGGAAGAGTATGGGGGCACAGTGACCTCTCTTGATCTACATGTGCATCCTTTCATATTAAGGAGGGCAATATAGCAGGTCTTCCTGGCCACCTTGGCAATGTGGGTGTCACATGATGGGTTACCATCCACTTGTGTCCCTAGGTCCCTGATTACTTCTTCCATACATAATGGATTGCCACCTATGTCATACTTTGTGTGTGCCTTGTTTGGTATTTGATGAGACATTCATACTCTGCAGTGTCTTCAGGAAGGCTGGCTGGGGTTCCTGGGTTTGTGAGTGTGGTCTGTTTTAGGCTGCAAACAGGGACGCAGTTTGAGCCACTGTTACTTGCCCATGGATAGTCCATGCTGCTTCTTGCTGTGGTACCAACCTGGGGGTGTGGTTATCCTTGACAATTACTGGTAGCCACACTCCTATTGTAGTGTGTTCCATGTTTTGGAGCTGTAGAGCATGGTATGAGGCATAACCTGGTAGTATTAGGGTGCTCTTCTGGGCCTTGACCCAGGTTTCTGTCACAGAACAGATATTACCATTCTCCATGCTGTGGTGGGTTTGGTCTGCATGCACCTTGCAGGTTAGACTTCTGGCGTTGGGTAGCATTATGTCCAGGTTGTTATCCCTTGTGCTACCTATGGTGGTGGGTTTGTGTTTCCAGCCTTACCTATTTAAGGCACAGTGGGGGTGACAACAGCCTTTGCCAGTATCCACACAGCCAGGTGTGCTGGGTGCGTGCCATTCCTAGCAGGTGGGGCATCATGTCTTGCTCAGCATGTCGTCCCAGGCTGTCAGCCATTTGTTCCCCCTTGCTAACAGCAAGACTTCAGCCAATTATTGTACTTGATCTTGTTGTCTTCATAGTGTGGCATCATGCTTGGTGAGGGTGAGATGTTAGGCAGGGTCTTCATGTTTGCATATACTAGATGGTGTTACATTGCTTAACACATGGCAATCATGACTCAGGTGATGCTGCAGGGCTGCCTCTGTCGGATGCACATACTACACTCCCTGTACATGTTTGAGAGCAGGTTGTGTCATGTTAGGCGTCCCTGTTACTATATGAGTGAGTCAGAGAGGGGTATCATTCACAGGGTTCCTACTGAGCCAGTGTATGTGCTATGCGTTGCCTCTTTGCCAAGGCCAGGGCATACTGGGCATGGCTCCTTCTGCCTACTGGGGCAGGTTCAGGTTGTTCCTCCTCCGAGTCACGTTCTGCCTGTGATGGCCTTGGCAATGGTGGGGGGCTGTTTGTCCCGGCCCTATGCTACTCCTGCTGCAGCTGTTTTCGCAGAATCATATTATGTAGCATAGCACATACCATGACAATTTGGGTACATGGAGTTGGTGAGTACTGCAAGGCTCCACCAGATGTGTTCAGGCACCGGAACCGTGACTTGAGCAGCCCAAACACACGCTCTATTACATTACGTGTTTGTGCGTGTGCCTCATTATGGCGTTCTTGTTCAGGTGTGTGTGCATTTCTGATGGGTGTCATCAGCCACGGCTCCAGTGCATATCCAGCATCCCCCACTAGGTGACCATGTGGGATGTCCCCATTGGCAAATGTCTGGTACAGCTGCATCAAATGCCAGATATGGGAATCATGGTAGCTCCCAGGGCAGCCAGCACACACATTCATTATTATGCCCTGGGCATCACACATGACTTGGCAGTTGATGGAGGGGAAGCCCTTGCAGTTAATGTAGGCCCTATCCCGCTCACCGGCTGGTGCTTTGATGTGTATGTGCATGCAGTCTATTGCACCCACTACCTCAGGGTATTCCGCTATTTGATGGAAGAGACACATATTGCTGGCCAATACCTCACGGGAATTGGGGAAATATACATGCTCACCAACATGTGCTGACATGGCATCCAGGAACTGGTGCAGTACCCTGGAGGCTGATGCCTGTGATATCCCCGTCATATCACCAGTTGGTCTCTGGAAGGTACCTGTTGCTAGTATTCATAGGCCAACACATACCTTGGTTTCCACTGGGATGGGTTCCCCTCTGTTGGCTCTGTGTGTGAGGCGTGGCCTGCACAGCTCAACAATTTGCTGCAGGAGGTCTCCGTCCACTCTATAGTGCTCCACTATCTCCAGCTCATGTAACCTCTGGTAGGTGACCCTAGGCCTATACACTCGTCTCGGTCTCCTCACTGTGGGTTGTCTGGCAGCATTTGCATTGTCACCACCCTCAGCAAGTCTCCTATGTCTCCTTATAACAGCTATGACATCCCCTAGCATGTTTGGTCTGAGTGCAGCTTTTCAGTTTTCACTTCTACTAGCTTTCTCCTGTCTTGCAGTGTCTCTTGAGAGAAACATACTGCAATGCTGTTTGCAGTGTTTTAAGTGCTGGGTGGGCTAGTATTCTGCCTGTGTAATTGCCTGCTTCTAATTGTTTTCACCTGCTAGCTCTACCAGTATTCCCTGCTAGCTTCCTACTATTTCTTCTGCTTCCTTTTTCCTCTCTGTTTCCTCAGTGGGCAGCAGCGCGCATACCAGCGTAAACACGCTCACAGTGGCTACCATGCGTGCACACATGCTTACACGGACTAGAATCTGCTTATTCAGGTTAAAACGCATGCACACCAGCGCAAACAGGTTTACAGATCTTTACACAGGCTCCTACATACTTACTTTGCCTTAAACGCGTGCACTCACGCTTACACGTGCGCACTCTGTCTTACTCGTGCCTCCCAGCGCGCACACACGCGCATGCATGCACAGCAAGAAACTTTGGTGTTGGCCACAGTGTACACCTTCCATTTCTTGACTTTCCCATGCTTATCTGTTGACACTCCTCTTTTTATGCTGTGTGATTGACATCTTTCACATACCACTTTGCTCCAATGAGCTTGATTTCTTCTTGATATTCCCCCGTGATGTCACCTATCTCCTACTCTGTTACTCCCCCTTATCTAACTCTTACACTACACGGAATGTGCTCATTTGCTATGTGACAGTGTGATTCACTATCCTACCACTCATTTACATAGGATTGCCTACTAATGCTTAGTTACATGTCTTACACTCAGCTTCCCCCCTTAGCAACCACTAAATGGTGGCCATGTTGTTTTCGGTCTGCTAGTCCCTGCATTGCAAATCCATGCATTGTGGGTTTCAAACCTTTATATTTATGTTTTATGTAGCTCAGCCCGTTTGCGCGGGGCTGCGCTGCATTTAAACCTCGCCGATCGCCGAAAAAAAAAAGTTATTTTATTTCATGTTTACATCGGGTTACCATGCCAATGGCCACATATTTGGCCATTGGCATGCTGCCTGCTACATATGCATACTTTATTTAGAGCTGTCATGGCTCCATTGTGTTATTTGCAGTAACGTACTCAGTTGTCAACTGAGTACATTTCTGCACCTAACACGACTCTTACACGGGCTGGTTTCAGCTTCGTGGATCGCTAATCTACCTCATTTGCATGCCTTTCAGCTGCAAGTGATGTAATTAGCATATCCACGCCCTGCCCATGTAAGAGACGTTTTAGCTGGTCTCTTACACAGGATTTCAGGCTGTTCCTGGATCGCGATGGCTGCATGGAGTCTTACACGACTCTTAGACTCCGTGCAAGCCATCGTGAATCCTGCCCCACATCTGCGCTTGTTTCCCATCTTGTAACTAACCTACTGGGTAGCACTAGAAAGCCTTAAACTGATACAAGCCTTTTAGCTTAGGAGATAGACTTTAGAGTGATTAAGTATCAGTTTTCTGTACTTTCTTGCTGTACTTAACTGTTTTCCGCCTAAACGCAGATTTTCCAGCGTTTATTGTGATTTAAAAACTTTTTTCACATATTGTACTTATTTGACTGCCTGCACTTTTAAAAAGTTGTTTTTTGTTTAAATAATTTAACTGTTGTAGGCTACACACTAAAGTGTGATAGCCTTTTCTGATCGTTTGTAGTAGTTTTAAGCTGTTTTAAGTGCATTTTTTACCGTTTTTGCCTTTTCTTTTCAAAAAAACAAAAAACCAAAAAACAATCCTTGTTTCCCGCCTTTCTAAGCTACTATAGTCCAGTTTTCAGGCTAGTGCTGAATTTAGGGCTGTGATACCAGTTTCTGAGTTGCCCATACCTTACTTGGATAGAAGGAGGTTTCTCTGTTCAACTGTGAGCGAGGGGAGCTTTGAGCAACCTATCTGTCCCTGGAGGAGTGGTTCCAGCCCAGAAGTTAGTAATTTATTGGCCATTTTGGGCTAATTTCAATCTCTTTCATATCCCTATCATAAAAACCACGTTTGCACGGTTTTGCGCACCGGGCAGTGCCGGTTAGCTACTGTTAAATTATTCCCGGCTCCACTAAGTCTCCTCTACAGTTTTTCCCTTGAAACTAGTCTAACTTTCAACCTAAGCATGTTACAGCCCAGCACTTGCTCAGACCTAATAGCAAGCACTAAAATACCCTGACACTGATTGCCCAGCAGGGCAAGGCTCTTTATTCACTCCTCACCAACCAAGCGAATAAGCAGCTCACCCTACTATTCAGGCATGACCAAAGGGCAACTTCAGGTGCACTCTCCAGTCCAGCTGGTGAATCTGGGTATCCTGAGGCAATGTTACAACTGCCTCATGTACACAGACAACCCACTCCTCCTACCACAAAACACTAACATATGCGAGAGATGCAATTATATAGCCAAACTGGAAGCTAAGCTGTCTCCACCCAAGACTGGAACAGACAGTCAAGTGGAGAAGGTTAACACTTGCACCACAACTCCAGCCGCACACAGACCTACTAAAACAGCACGGGCAAAAAATACACATAAATACACAAAATCATACTCGGAAACTCTAAATAAAAACCTGAAAAAGCATCAGAGACCTCCAAAGCAGACACCCAAACAACCTGCACTTCCTGTCACAAACCAGACAGCATATAAAATGCAAAATCAGTGTGCCGCACAATCACAGCCCTTAAGGCAAAATAGCATACCTAACACACTAGTAATAGGTGACTCTATAGTCAGGCACACTGACGTCCCACTCACTAGGCTGGACAAGCAGAAGGTTACTGTTAGCTGCCTGTCGGGAGCCAGAATCCGCCACATAACACAAGCACTCAGGTCACTCCAGAACAAGTACAAATATGACTCTGTCATTGTTCATGTTGGTGTGAATGACCTGAGGTGTACCTCCCTGGACTACATGAAAAGAGACATGGAAGAGCTCTCTGATCTTGTAGCCCAAGCTGGTATGACCCTGACCCTGAGTAGCATCCTGCCCTCACCAAGAATGATGCCTCAGTATAAAGAAAAAAATGATCAATTTAAACAATTGGCTAAGCTTCTGGTGTCATTCAAAGGTGATCCAGTGTCTGTCAGCCTGGGCCGACATGCTCGACAAGCCGCATTGCTTCGCAAGAGATGGCTTGCACCTGTCACCCCTAGGCTTTCGAATACTGGCCAAGGCTCATGCTTGCTCCATAGTGCCTTTTTTAGGCAAGGCTCAAAAGTCAAACCCACCTCTGTAAACAGCACAATTAAAAAAAAACTGAGGTTTATGCTACTCAACGCCAGGAGTTTAAATCTCAAAATGCATGCGCTCAAAGCACTCCTCAATATGGAGAACATCGACATCTGTGGAGTAACTGAAACCTGGTTCAAGGCTCAAGGGAGCACCCCAGCACTACCGGGCTACAGCTCATACCACACATTTCGGCCACAGAACACGGACCGAAACACAAAAGGGGGGGTGTATCCATATTCGTCAAGGATACCTACACCTCCAGGTTAGTGGCACAGCATGATACCTCCGAGAAAACTACTCGAGTACAAATTCCCAGGCCCAGCACTTCCTGCAATTCATCAACTCAAACGCCCTGGATTGGCTGGTAAACTCCCCTACCAGAGGTAAAAACATATTGGACCTGGTCATCACCAACATGGGCGACAGGTGTTCCACACCGGAGGTCAACACGTCACTGGTTAGATCAGACCATAAACTAATCACTCTGGATGTCCACACCCCACCACCACCCCCAACTAAGTAAACCACAGTAAAAAACTTTTCTAAAGCAAACTTCACCTTACTTAAGACAGAGGTGGTAAGTTTCTCAGCCCCCACACTAAAGGATAATGCTGCCCAAGATGCAGAAACCTTTACAAATGCACTCTATGAGCACCTACAAGGATGCATGGATCATGCCATCCCTAGCAAAACCAAGACTCACTCCTCTAAGAGAAGGAAACCAGTTTGGTGGACCCCTGGAATAAACAGGCTATACAATAGAAGGAGGAAACTAGTTCAGAAAAAAAGCAAATCCCAAGAAGGAAAGACATCCCTGATCAGTATCAGTAAGAAGCTGAGGTCCCTCATAAAATCATCCAAGGCTAACTTCAAAAGAAAAATAGCCAAGGATTTAAAAGATAACCACAGAGCCTTCTTTAGCTATGTTAAGAATCTAAGTGGCAACTCACAGATATGCACTGAACTAGTGAATAATAGCACAAAATATACAGAACTTACTGATATTGGCAACATCCTGGCAGATAGATTCAGTGCAAACATCACCCTCCTCTCACCTCCAAAAGGGCCCACAACAATACCGGAAAAATGTAGTGTACCAAAAATCACAGATGCACAGGTGAAAACAGCCCTTTCAAAAGCCAAAAACACAGCATCAATGGGACCAGATGGTGTCCCAGTCTGCGTCTTGCACAAACTACAGAATGATCTTACCCCCCCCCCCACCTAAACACGCTGTTCAACCTCAGCATCTCCACAGGCTACATGCCCATAGAATGGTGCACAACACCGGTTATTCCTCTCCACAAAGGAGGGGCCACAACTGACCCTGATAACTATAGCCCCATAAGCCTGACTAGCCTGGTCTGCAAGGCTATGGAGCACATCATCATGGAACTCATTAACAAAGACATTGGGAAGCTCCAAACACTTGACCCGACCCAGTTCAGCTTTGTTAAGGGCAGATCATGCCTACTAAACCTGGTTGACTTCTTCGAGACAGTCACCAATGCCATAGACGAGGGAAAGGTGGTTCACATAGCCTACCTTGACCTCGACAAGGCTTTTGACAACATTCTCCATGCGGGTATTACAGAAAAACTCACCAGGCTGAACATAAACCCCTACATCATGAGATGGGTTGCCAACTGGCTTACAGACAGAACTCACACGGTAAGAATAGCGGGCTCCAGGTCCAACTCTAAACCAGTCACAAGTCGTGTCCCGCAAGGCTCGGTCCTGGGACCCCTTCTGTTCGGCATATACTTCTCAGAAGTGCAGGCAAACACAGGAGGACTATGGCTAACCAAGTTCGCTGATGACTGCAAACTGGTAGCCATAATTGATTCTCTGGCTGACACGGACATCCTGCAAAAGGGCCTTACTGAGACGGACACCTGGTGTCAAAGTCATGGCCTCAAGCTAAATGCCAAAAAATGCATAGTCATCCCATTTGGGAAAAACAAAACACCCACGAATTACCCCATAGGTGGCAACCCCCTCAATACAGAAGAGGTAATAAGAGATCTGGGGACACAGGTAGATATTAATCTCTCTTTTGACAATCATATTGCCAAAGCAGTTAGGAAATCCTTCTATGTGGCCCATCTAATTACTAAAGGGTTCGCATCTAGAAATAAAGAGGTTATAGTGCCCTTCTACTCATCACTCATTAGACCCATCATAGAGTACAATGCTCCATTTAGGATGTACTTCACAAGACACTTCCAACAGCTGGAAAGACCACAAAAGTACCTCACCAAGAGGATTACTGGTGTCAAACATATGTTCTATGCAGCCCGACTGAAAAAACTCCGGCTGTACTCAGTGGCATATCGCTTATTCAGAGGTGATCTCTGCCTGACTTACAAAGCCATGTCCAACTCAGAATTGATGGACATGCTCCACCTAAAGAAATCCAAGTCACTGCGAGCCACCCAATCTAGTGAGCTAAACCTCGCCAAAACAATAAATAGAACATGCTGGAGGGATAGATTCCTGTCACAGAGACTCCCCATGCTTTGGAACAAAATTCCAAATTACATCATGCAGAACTCCTCACTAACACTCTTCAAGAGAAACCTTGACGAGTGGATGGGTAACAGAAAATACACCCCTGGGATCACTTCATTGGCTCTGCTTGACAGAGGATCAGTTAATTAACCAATGGGGTGGCAAAAGCCGACACACTCTGGCTAGGCTTATAAATGCCCTCGGGCAGATAGCCTAGTACCTACCTATGAACCCATGAACCTAAAATAGACTATTTCCAAATAGTTATCTAAGGATATTACCATTTGATATACTCACCATGACAAATCTATTCCAGGCAGCATCAAGGCTCACAGTAGAAAAACCTTGGCTTCTTCTATGGGTTTTTGGAAAGGACTGGATCCTAGAAGTATTCTAGAAGCTGCTACTTGGTCCTCTGTACATACTTTTACAAAGCACTATAAGCTCAACTCCTTCTCTTGGTCTAGATCATGCACCAGGGGCTCCTGAACCCTTCTCCTTACACCCCCCAAATATAGTTAGCTATGGTAATCTACCCATATAGCTAAGGCTACTGCAGCAGTGATCAATATGATGAACATAATACATTTGTGTAAGTAAACTTGCTATAACAATAGATGTTCAAATGATCACTGATGTAGTAGTCGCTCCCTTCTTCCGTGCCCTTGTTTTTTGTTGTGTTTTTTATGCTAAGGTGTTGTCATTTATTTTTTGTTATTCTTAGCTATGTTCTTTCAGAGCTCAGCCTCCCTCTCTATGTCGGCTGGAAAGCTCTGAAGGGATTTGGACCCAAACTTTTCTTTTAGTTAGGTATGCTCAATCTACTTGACAGCTTGGGCACATGGAGGGTGCCCTGAAGCTTTGGAATCTGTCTGGCTGTTATATCCTTGGCAAGATATAATCCATGCAGCTAAGGCTACTACAGCACTGATCATTTGAATATCTACTGTTATGGTAAGTTCAGCTTACACAACTGTACTTCCTGGCATCTGCTGGAGTCTCTGTAGGGGAAGACAAGAATAGCCTATACCTACTTGCATCCTTTCAGGAGGAGGTTGGTAATATGCTGTTAATGTGGGCTGCTCCTAGTTCCTGGAGTGTAGCTTAGCACATAGATGGGATTCGCATGTAGATGGCAGTGGGTGGAGTCTTTGCTATTGTGGGGGGGGGGTCAAAGACAGTCCTAGATCAGTTCACAGCAGGCAGTGTTTTTTCAATGATTACCAAGTCCTTAATAAAAGTAGAACATCCGCTTTGCAAGCATCTGCTAAGGAGTTATTTAAATATGACATTTGTTCACTAGCAGATACAATCCCTAATTCCTGGGACATGCTGCAGGTCCTGAAAAAGCCTAAATGTTTTGTGCAAACTCCTCCTTAGTTAGACTTGGGACCTGTCGCAAGATCCTGGTGAATTCTGGAGGATGGATGGAGCTTTTGTTGGGGGAAGGTGTTAGACTTCCCTAAGTACAGCTTAACTGATGAAAGCAGCACAGTGAAACATGAGCTGGTAGAGGTGGTGGGCAAAGTCAGGGAGATCTGAAGAAAAACTGAACTGGAAACATCTTATCAGTATGGTAAAACTGTTTCTCTTTCATGTTTACCTTTTGGTAAGGCTTCTAGGTTACAATAGGTAACAGATAAATTGGTAAGAAAAAAAACATTACATCTAATAGCTTAGCTATTTGGCCAGTTAACTATTTAGTCCATAAGGTTATACCATAATACTGTTTTAGAGTAAATCTAGTAAAACAGTAAAATGTACAGTCTAGTCTAGGCAATAATATTAATAATAGATTTGAAAAATGTGACTACAGTGCATACAATTGGATATGTTTATTTATTCACTTTATTTTCTTTGTTAACCAGGATAAGATGACTGAGCTTAGTCAGAAGAGGTCAGTTTTTCTTGGCATCTCAGGTAGATAAGCTCTATAGCATACCTCTCAACCTCTTAGAGCAAGAAATCTGGACAAAACTATAAATAAAAGTGGGACAAACCCCCCAAAATAGGGACAATTTTTAAATATTGCTCTTATAAACTTAGTTGATAGAATAACAGGTTTTGCATTAGCATGAATTTTCTCAAGGGTATGAAGTCTGATACTCAAATATCTGTAATTATTTTCTATCTTCAATCTTTAATGATTTACCACTGATTTGCCAGAAAACCACAATTTTCTGAAAACAGACCAAAAATATGAGGCAGAAATCTGGATATTCTATGAAAACAGTTGAAAGGTATACTCCATAGTATTAATACAAAAAAAACCCCAGTAAGTAATAACTAGAAAATAATGTTATAGTCATGTATTCAAATCTTTGTAACTACATCATTATCTATATGATTACATTCTTAAATACTCATTGTTTTACAAAACACATGGACTCAAATGTACTTATCATGCAGTAGATGCTTCTGGAAGAGTAATTAGGTAAATTAATGTCCTCGGCAGTCCCCCAGATTGTGCACCTTCAAACTAATGTGGAGGAGCAAGAAAGGAGATTCCTCTTCAAATTGGAAAAGCGACCAAAAGAGCTCTTCTGATCTTTTGGAGGTCATCCTCATTCATTTATTTCAACAGCTGAATAACTATAAAAATGAATGAATACCAGCATCACTTTAGTGCTGAATGACTGAATGCCACTTCTCCATGTCTATCTGATCAGCATTGCTGATGATGACCCCTAACAGTTTGTACCCAGGGTAGCCACCCCCTTTCACCTTACCCTAACTATAGCTATGGATGCTTCTAGAAGGGCAGCTATGCTAGAGTATCTTTATGGAGCTTGTATGGCTTTGAACAGAGTCATAAAGTCTAACAGAATACTGAAAGATCCAGTAACATACAGATTCTTACTTGGTCAGCTACCTGGTCATATCATTATAAATTTAACAAATAACGGGAAAACAAGATTTTCATTTAAAGAAATGCATATACACCAATTTCTCACTTTTAAAACAATTAAATAAATAAAGTACACTCCCTCTGAGCAGGTTCATCATCAAAAACAGTACAAAGGAAAGCAAGCCAACTAGCACTGAAATTCAACAAAAACATGCATGTATATCCAGAAAATTTTCAAAAGACCTGCATATTGCTTTTTACCACTTCTTAGTCCCTAGTAGTCCTAGGAGGCAATTTTTAAAATTTTCTTTATGCATTGCAGAAAATAGCCACATGCAAATCAGTTTTGCAAACACTATATCAGGGTTTTGCAATACGAGTTTTTCAGAACTCATAACCGTGGCTTATTCTACAGAGACTTCAGATACATCAAGCTTCATAATTAATGGATCAGTTATTAAAAAAGAAAGATAATACAGTGGCTGCTCTCAGGTTAAAAGGGTCTCATGTTCTTTTCCTTCAGGCTGTTTCTTGTTTCTGCGAGTGACAAGACCTCAACAGTGTTTGTAGATTTATCAGACCTGAATGAGTTTATAAACACAGAATGATTACCCATCCCGTTAGTGCCAAGAGATAAAATGGTGACTGTATGATGGTGACTGTATGACACATAACTGTCTCCCATACATAAAGGAAGATTCTCTACAGTGAACAGACATATCAACTTTGTTCATTGGAATGGCCTTACTTCCAATCATTTCTCAGTATCTAACAAAAGATTTCTTGGATTATAGTGGAGAAGCTGACTTCAACAACCTGTCAGTGCAGGGCAACTGCTGTCAAAAATTTAGGACACTTGAAACTGCCACGAAAGATAAAAAAGTAGTTTATTGGCTCTTGATAGCTTTTTGGGTCAGTTTTCAACCAGAACTCTTCCAAATCCATATGAATGATAATACAGTAACATGGCACTCTCCGTTAATGAGACTGAAGAATCATTCACCATGGTCCTTGTCTCTAAATTCATAGCTTATTACTACGTAAGTGGTCTAGGTGACCACTGAAAATGCTAGACAATGCATACCAGCAAACCTGTTACTTAATTCTCTCTCCTAAGCAAGGCAAGCCATACTAAGTCCCCTGGAGGGGGAGGGGACTTGTAAATACTCATCCAGAAATCAACACTGTTTTTAAAGGTGTCCAGGTATTGCTTTATTTGGCATGCTAGGGAAGTCATTTTCATGGAAAGAGGATATGTTAGGTCAGCCCATGCCATCAGGATCTATTTATGTTACAATGAGGATTGAAACTGGGTATTCATATACTGGCAGTTTTTCCTGGTCTCTGGTATGCCTTCAGCTGACTACAAGCTGATCGATGTGTCTCTGTCCAAGAAGACAGTGTGAACAAACTGGCCCTTGTAGATCACCTATTTCATTATTTATAACACAGCTATGATGTATTTCATATCTTGCAAATGGTACTCGTGCAACTAATGGGTGTATAGTTTCCTGGATCTGTAGTTTTAAAGGGGCGTCACCTTGTACTACCCTGACTGATGGTACCATTTCATCTGTCAGCAGGTTGGGAAGGGATACTAGTAGCCAGCGGCATCACGTATGTTGTTTGATACACTAGGGCTTTTTCTCAGACCCTCCCCCCCCCACACACACACACACAAAGATGTGATGACTTTGTACTGCAAGGCTGGGCAGGCAGTTTGGTGTGGCTTGTAAGAACATGTCTGCTTTGGACCCTTACACAGCCCTGACACTTTGGCTTTCCCACAACTCCAGCCCAGCAATTTATTCTAGTCCCTGCCTCTACCAGGGCATAACAAGTAATTGACCTTTGACAGCCATGGTCCCTAAGTCCAGCATAGGCAGAACATGACCTTTTACAGCCATGGTCCCTAAGTCTAGCATAGGCAGAACATGACCTTTGAAAGCCATGGTCACTAAGTCTAGCATAGGCAGAACATGACCTTTGACAGCCATGGTCCCTAAGTCTAGCATAGGCAGAACATGGCCTTTGACAGCCATGGTCCCTAAGTCTAGCATAGGCAGAACATTACCTTCGACAGCCATGGTCCCTATGTCTAGCATAGGCAGAACATGACCTTTTACAGCCATGGTCCCTAAGTCTAGCATAGGCAGAACATGACCTTTTACAGCCATGGTCCCTAAGTCTAGCATAGGCAGAACATGACCTTTGACAGCCATGGTCCCTAAGTCTAGCATAGGCAGAACATGACCTTTTACAGCCATGGTCTCTCAGTTCAGCTTCAGCAGAACATGACCTTTTACAGCCATGGTCTCTCAGTCCAGCTTCAGCAGAACATGACCTTTTACAGCCATGGTCTCTCAGTCCAGCTTTGGCAGGACATGACCTTTTACAGCCATGGTCCCTCAGTCCATCATAGACAGGACACCCCTCCTCCCTGCTACCCTGGTGACTAATATGACCATATCTTCTGTGCTGCAGTTAGGGCTTTATCCCTGTATGCCACTGAAGCAGCTTCAGTGCTGACAGTCTTTTTGAAGGTAAAGGAGGTTAACATGGTATTGTCTTCCAGAGCACAGAAGGTTACCCAAAAGTGACCATGGAGAAACCTGTATGAATGAATGAAGTGACATGGGACTTTTATTCTGTCTGAGTAGCTTAAGAAGGATAGTTCTGTGACATTTTAATTCAGAATTGTCTGGTTCTTTTTGAGTTGGGCAAAGTGTTTGGTGAGGTACTTGTTGAAGGGGGCAATCTTTTCTATGAATGGGATAATAATGAAAACAGAGGAGAATTGTGACTCCTTTAGATCTAAATTTTCCTTAGAAAATCAGCTGAGCAAAGTAGAATGATTCCTTAACTGTGAGAGTTCCATGGCGATTGAAAGATAACTTGTCAAGGAAACATGGATAGATCTTTAATGACTGTATCAGTTTTAAAGGGAGTGCCATTTATGTAGCATGTATATCGATAGTTGTGTTTGCCCAATGAAACTAATGGTCACCCACTTGATGAAGGCATGGTTAAGCCCTTGTTTGAGGAAATAAGTGTCACTAGAGTTAATAATGGCACACAAATCACAGTTATTAGTAAACTTAGTTAGCTATAGGTCTTTCATGACTGCCTTAACATCAGTGGATTAGATGCCAAATAAGTGAGGCCTCCCAGGACTGAACCTTGTAGGACATTACCCATGGCATTTCTTTGTGAGGAAAAGGTACTTTCAGTATACACTGTGTGAGTATTATCAGTAAACCAGTTACCTACTGACCAGATGATGTATGTGGTTAATATCTATGCAGGTGAGTCTGTCAGTAATACCAGCATGAGAAATTGCATCAAAGGCCTTTCCCAAGTCCAGGCAGCCTCTGCCAGTGGATTCAGAAATGCTTTCAAAGACCTTAACTCAATTGAGTAGACAGGATCTACCTTTCAGAAAACAAAACTCATTAATGTCAAGGAATTGTATATTACCTAATTTATTATTTATAGATTTGGCTATAATGCATTCCATGTCCTTTCAAATAATGCTGGTGAACGTACTGGGTCTATAGCAGGTGTGTCCAACCTTTTTTGCTCAGGGGCCACTTACCATACAGTTTGTGGGCCACTTACCATGCTTGGCAAAGTCTAGGGGGGCTGCTTTACCATGTCTAACATATATCTGTCCATTTAAAACAGTTAGCTACAGGACATACCAAGGGCCAGATATAATGCCACTGTGGTCTGAATTGAGGTCCTAGGGCAGCTGCTAGACACTTCTGGTCTATATCTTCCTGCACCTGTGGTTGGGTGCCCATCTTAAGTAGTGCTACTGTACTACTAGGGGAAGTTTCTGGACATCCGGTACATAAGCAGTGAAGATAATGAAGGGATGAGCAAAGCTGTGGTTTTCACTGACTAGGATACAGCCAGGTGTGTTCTTGGGGCCGATAGCCATGGTGGTTTCGATTTTGCATAGTGTTGATAGGACTTCTTATGAGATGATTATGGAAGGTACTGTAGTTCACAGAGAAAGGGTTGGAAAGCAGGGTTACATAAGAGATATGAAATTAGTGCTAAATTTGCCAGCTAGGATATTGCTGATTTTGAATAAGAGCTACTAGTAAACATAAACTCAGCTGGAAAACTAGATGTATTTCTGAGTTTCCTAACAGAGTTAAGAAAGGTCTAGTGAGTATCCTAGAAGAGGCAGCAATAGCTTGTTTATCACTGTTTTATGATGTGCTTGAGATCTTTATTGACCAGTTTTAGTTTATTTTTATGACTTTATTATGAAGAACATGCAGCTTTTCCTCTTTTTACAAAACATGTTTATATGTGTCCTCCAACATAAGGGTTTATCTTCAAATTTCACAAAATGCTTGTTACAGAAGAGGCAGATGCCTTAATACAGCAGTTTAGATGTAAGTAAAACAGTTCTCAGTTCCACACTTTTTTCTGTAACAGTAGTACATGAAGCCAATAAAGCTCCTTGCACTACAAGGAATTACTATCAGGATTCAGATCATAACCCTTCATTATGTGTTCTCGACATGGATGTAAGATTCATCTCTCATGTTTCACCCTTGGGTTGTATTTCTTGGTATCTATTTCTCAGAGACATAATAAGCAGATTATTATTATTCAAGGTACAATCATAATCCCCTATATTTGCTAAAATCATGTAAAACCAGTACTGCAGTGGCTTATGTCTATGTGTTATGTGTGCTTGTGTATGACAGTTGGTTGTAGAGTATTGTTAGGCAGAATTTCTTTCCCTTTCTGTTACAAGCATCAGCACTGCACATGATAAGTGGCTATATTTCATGCTTTTGCAGCAGCACGGTTTAGGTGAAAGTAACTGATCACTGGCAGAAGTGAGAAGTGTTGCCATCTCATAATGCATGCCTGTGGTTGAGTTCTTGGCATGCCTTCTTTGTGTCTGTGTGAGTTTACCATGTCTGGTTTCCAAAGGGTGAATTGGCTTTCCTTCAATATGGCTATAGGCAAGCATGCAACATGTGTGTGTGTGTGTGTGTGTGTGTGTGTGTGTGTGTGTGTGTGTGTGTGTGTGTTCAATCTAACACCAGAAGGATTCACAGGAAGTATCTATGTTTTTTTTTTTTTTTTTTTTTTTTTGAAGGGGAGGCAGCAAGGCAGATACCATTCTCATATATATTTATTTATTTTACATTTGTTAACCTGGATGGTCCGACTGGAGGAGGTCCATTTTTAGTGGAGGCCCAGGGAGAAAAGCTCCACTTAATTAATTACAGAGACAACAGGTATTTATACATCAGTTATAAACCAGTTAGTGAGACTGTGAAACAGTGACATAATAGATCAGAGTACAAGGGCATTATTTTAACATATTTTCAAAACAAACTTTACAAGTAGACAATAGATCAATAGTTCAATAAATTGTTAAGACAAGAGATTAATTTACTGTTTCTTTCTTACATTAACATACAACTAACATTTGCTATGTCCATGTTTTATGGTTTTAGGATGAGAAAGAAAGGTAGTTTATTTGTCTTTATGTAACACATGGACATAACCAGGAATTAATAAGATGAGACTTAAGGGAGTGTTTGAATTGTTTTGTGTTTGGTGCTGAAATAACTGAGTGAGGGAGGTTATTCCAATACTTTGCTATACAATGAGAAAACAGAGTTTTGCCTGCTGTGTTATTAGCTGAAGAGATGGAGAGGAGTGATTTATTGGCAGAGCGGAGTGACCAATTTGGTATGTAGTTACTTATTAGTTCCTTAAGACCTGGAGTTCTGTCAGGATATTATTGGATGTTATAGGCTATAACTAGTTGGTGGTAAGTTAGTAGATGTGGAAGTTCAAGCCAGTGATTTTGCCTGAGAGGTATACAATGGTGAGTTCTAAAGGGGGAGTCTTTAGCAAATTTAGCAATGTTGTTATAATATGACTCTAGTTTGCTCAGATCAGATTTTCTCACATAGGTGAGAATTGGTGCTGCATACATAAGTGTGGAGAGAAGGTGGGTTTGAGCTAAGGTGACCCTAGCTTGATCTGACAGAAGGCATTTTTGTCTGTAAAGGGACCCTATTTTTTATGTACTTTTTTGATAGTTTGGGAGATGTGGACGTCAAAGTGTAAGTTGCTATCAATTTCAATGCCCAGGAGCTTGGTGTGAAGAGAGGGGGCAATGACAGTCCCATTATTAGCGAGGATAGAGAAGAAGAGTGGGGTGGCTTTGGATTTGTTTGGGGTGAATAGAAGTAATTTTGTTTTGTTAGGATTTAGTATAAGTTGAATATTTGTGATCCATTTCTCCACTGCGCTAAAAGACTTTTGAGCAATATGTTGAAGGGCAGCAAGGGTTGGGGCAGAGGAGATCAATGTGGAGTCATCTGCGTACTGTATGAGTGAGGCCTTTGGAGTAGAGGTATGTAGGTTATTAGTAAAGATAGAAAAGAGGAGAAGGCCTAGTATGGAGCCTTGAGGTACACCAATTGATGTTGGGAGTAAGGATGAAAGTACTCCTTGCCACCGGACAGCCTGTTGACAGTCTGTTAGATAGTTTTTAAACCATGTAACAGTGTTAGGAGCAAAGGATAGAGAGGTAAGAGTATCTATTAGACTGGAGTTGGAAACCATATTGAATGCCTTAGAGAGGTCCAGAAATATGGCGGATACAAACATGTTATTATTTCTGTGTTGGTTAACTAGATTCATGTAAGATAGGAGGGCAGAGGTTGTGCTGTGGTGTGGACGAAAACCATGTTGTATAGAGGAGATCTTGTTTGAGTTGAGAAAATGCATCACCTGTGAATGTACGTATTTTTTGAGTATTTTTTGATAAGGGAGACAGAAACGCTATGGGGCGGTAGTTAGAGAACTCATAGGGATTTCCACTTTTGTGGAGGGGAATAATGTAAGAGACTTTCCAGAGTTGAGGGATATGGGATTCTTGAATGGAGCGGTTGATTAAGATAGAGACAGGGTAGGACAGAGAGTTGGTAGCCATTTTTAGGAAATGAGCAGCTATGCCATCGGCTGCAAGAGAAGTGGCTTTTAGTTTTAAGAGGTATTTTTTATTGTGGAGGTTGAGAAAGGTGAGAAGGAAAAGGAAGTTATGTTGTTAGTTGGCTTTGGTATACATGGGAAGGTATTTTTTGAAAGTTGGGTTGATAGTGATATAATGGATTCAGTAAAGTGGTGATTAAAATGGGAGACTATATCACTATTTGATTTTGTGGTGGTGGAGGAAGGCGCTGGCGTGGAGGTTTTGCCTGGTTTTAATAGGGAGTTTATAGCATGCCAAAATTTTTGGGGGTTAGTGGAGTGCTTATTTTGCATATCTAACAAGTATTTTTGTTTATCGTGCTTTGTTTGTATTTTTACTTGGTTTCTAAGGTATTGATAGTTTTGTTTAGCTAGGGGAGTGTTATCTTTTTTTCAAGCTTTCCATTCCTTGTCTCTGGTTTTCATTAGGTCTCTAGTGGACTTGGTGAGCCATGGGGCATGGTTTTGCTTGGTTCTAATTTTCCTTACTGGAGCAATAGAATTGAGGATGTTAATCAGAGTATTGTTAAAATAGTCAACTGCATGGTCAAGATCAAGGCTACAAAGTGGTTCCCAATTACATTTTTTAACAAAGTGTTGAGTTCTAGTGGATTGACATTACAATCATTTTGGACTTGTCTATAGACTGTAGGTTTTGGAGTATTAACCTGTTTCCTTAGGAGAAAGGTAGGAAGATGATCGCTAAGACTGTCTGGTAGATTACCTACTTGATAATTATTTGCAGGGTAGTTAACTAATGTCCAATCCAGTATTGATTCTTTATGGGATTTTTTTGTCAACCCTAGTAGGTTCTTGAATGAGTTGGGTGAAGCCATACAAGTTTATGTGGTTAGTGGGGTTTTTTGAGTTACAGGATTGCCAGTCCATGTTTAGAGCACCTAATATAATAGTCTCCTGTGGGAGATTATATTTAGACCATTGTAAAATATCGTCAATTGTTTGAGAGTTGTTGCCTGGAGGGATATATGCGCATAAAATAATGATACTCTTTTTGTTATTTGTGAGTAACACAAGAACCAATGGTCTCAGCATTATTAAATGTTGGTAGTGGGGTTAATAAAGGTTGGAGAGAGATGGAATTTTTGTAGACAATTGCAATGTCCCCACCTTTTTTTCCTGTTCTATCTAGACATAGGATATTATAACCTGGAGGGAGGATCTCTTCATTTTCTGTTAGGTTTTAGCCAGGTTTCTGTTATAATGAGAATGTCGGGGGAGTAGTGGGTTATGAGTGTGTGTAAGTGAGGAAGTTTGTTTGATATACTACGAGAGTTAAGGTTTATGATGAGGAGACAAGCAGGGTGTTTGTTTGGGGGTATAATGCTGTTTGGACCTGGGTTTGGATGGATGCCACCAGAGGTAAGGAGGCATTTCTTAAGAAAAAGTTGAAGCTTGATAGTTAGTTGAATGTCTATGTGGAGTTTACATGATGTTTTTCTATTGTTAGATAGTGGGATGTACTTGGTTTGTAAAAATAGTATAGTGTTGTTGCTAAATAATGATGGGGTGATAAGGAAGGTTGTGTGTGTAGGGGCAGGTGTGAAGGTAAGTGTAGTATGATAAGTGCTATGTGCCAGGAGTGTGTATGTGTGCAAGGATGTAATATAGGTTAGGGTTGAGTGGGCCAGTAGAAGAGATGAAAGTGAGATTAGCATGGTTTGTGTTTGTAAGTGGATGCAAGTGGTGTTATTGTGTAGTAGAGAAATTCTAGGGGTGTGTTATGGGACATTGTTGTTGACTGGTTGTGGGGAGTGGTCAGGTGACTTAGGGTTAGCATAAATCTAGAGGTAGTGGGGGTGGGAGGGAAATGGGGGCAGGGTAGGGGAGCAGAGTGAGCCGAGCGTAGCAAGGTGAACGGAGCGGGGCCCAGCCACCACGAGACTTACAGAGAGATATCCTACAGAGGCAATCAGTGAGCTCTAAACTGGGGAGAGCAGGTAAAAACTGGCCAGGAGTGGGGTAAGTTCTTAATGACTGCTTCCCTTTCACTAATTCAAAAGAGAGCTTACAAACAAAATGTTGCCAATGGGGGGGATTTCTCCACTACTACTAGTGCTGCGAGCATCTGGGTAGACCACTTTGCTAGTAGATATTCTTAAATTGCAACAATGTAGAAGAATATTAACCTTGCTGCTGTCTTTGGTATTAACAGTTTATCTTGTTATATGGTGTTGACTGCAGGGAGGTAGATGGCAGTACACAGGATACCCTTTATTCCCAAGCCGCTTGTGGGGTGGGTTGAAGTTAGGTGGCTAGGACAGGTGTATAAACCTAGGATAAGATAAAAAATAAAAATATCCACTTTAAAAATGAGTCTAGTGAAGTAACATTTTATATACAGGCATATGCAACAGGGATAAAGATCAGTACATACGTTTCTGAAATGTTCCTGTAACATGCACTAATGTTCTGCAAGTAGTTGCCTACCAGTTTTTAAAATCAAACAAACCAATGTACTGAGGTATAAGAACACAAAGTAAGGTGACAAAGTCTCGCCCCTGTGTTGGCTACACACTCTGTAGGTGTTAGAGCGACAGCCTATATGCCTGTTACAAAGAGACAAGCACCAGTATATATTCCCTGGGAAGGTAGACTCCACCTTTAAATGTTGGATTCTATAGTCGCCAAATTTACTGACAACAGGCCCAGCATTACGGTTGACTGTTTAGCACGTTGCCTTAATTTCTTCTAAAGCCTTGTAGTGTAGTTCTGGTGTGCTAAGATGGTGTAGGCATGTATATGCATCCTCACAGGAATTTGTCTTCTCAATTTATTGTGAACTGCTATTTTGTCAAACACAGCTTTCCTTCCTTGAAAGAAAAATAAGGCTGAATTTCTTTCCTTGTTTATGTTTTTTTTTTTGTTCAGGCTATAACTGGTCATAATTGTTGGAAAATAATTCTAAAAGTGTAGCCCCATGCATATACAACTCCCATGGCTTCTGGTAACCTAGCAACCTCCAGACTGCCAGCTTAATTCAGTTATTTTTTTCTACAGTTATTATAGTGCTATCTGGCCCAGTTAGTGTACATTAAAAGAATGCAGGAAAAAGCTAAAGAGTGGAACAAAATATAAGAGAAGATAGAAAAATGTAATCTGGATGATGGGAGTAGGCCATGATGTGGATATTTTGGGGTTAGGCATGGCAGGTATGTGTGTGTGTGTGTGTGTGTGTGTGTGTGTGTAAGTGTGTGTGTGTGCATATGTGTGTGCGCGTGCGTGCGTGTGTGTGTGTGCACATGCGTGCATGTGTGTGCACGTGCGTGCATGTGTGTGCGTGTGTGCGCGTGTGTGTGTGTCTGTGTGTGTGTGCGTGCACATGTGTGTGTGTGTGTGTGTGTGTGTGCGAACAAAATATAAGAGAAGGTAGAAAAATGTAATCTGGATGATGGCAGTAGGCCATGATGGAGATATTTGGGGGTTAGGCACTGCAGGTGTGTGTGTGTGTGTGTGTGCATGTGTGTGCGTGTGCGTGTGTGGGTGTGTGCGTGCATGTGTTCCTATGTGTGTGTGTGTGTGTGTGTGTGTGTGTGTGTGTGTGTGTGTGCTTGCGTGTGCGAACAAAATATAAGAGAAGGTAGAAAAATGTAATCTGGATGATGGCGCTAGGCCATGATGGGGAGATTTGGGGATTAGGCACTGCCGATGTGTGTGTGTGTGTGTGTGTGTGTGTGTGTGTGTGTGTGTGTGTGTGTGTGTGTGTGTGTGTGTGTGTGTGTGTGCAGGAGTGGGGGGCAGAATTTACAATGGTAGTGCCATGGAACCATTTGCCTAGGCAGTCATTTTAACTGAAGCCAGCTCTGCAGCAGATAAACAGCTTCCAATTATGACCTTACTGAGACAGTCTAAAGGTACTTTTAGTTTGCTTAGACAGGCTAGAGGTACTTACAATGCACTGTATACCACATTTAAGTACACACTGTGTCACAATGTAAACTGGACAATGCAAAAACTGGCAAACAAAGAATAATGTTGCTAGTGCAAATATATTGCAAGAGCCAGGGAAGGCAGCTTTTTTAAAGAAACACAGTGACATTTTTATAGAATGTGTGAAGATTAACAGGCAGCAGAAATGACAGGAGAACAAGTGCACAGAGGCCATAAAGTGTGTGGAAAGAAGCCTGGAAGTAGTGCAATGCAGTCTAAAAATACATTAAGTGCAAACTGTAATAATAACACTGGTAAAAACAAATACATACAACTATGTCATATGTCCTCATGGAGAAAGGAAGGTCTACCTGAGTGAGGGTACTAGCAATGGGGCAGTGGTCATAAGACACAGTGACCTTAGCATATCCAAGAATCTATGGATCTGTGCACCAACAGTTAATGTTATAGAATCTCAGTAATATAAAAGCAGGAGGGGTGAGATTTAAGTTACTATGTACCAACAATAATCTAGTCAGATAGGAATAACTTCATAACAGAAAGTTTTAAAGAAAAAACAGTCACTTAGTAACTACAGGCAGACAGGAAAAAAGTCTCAGCAAACAGCTATCAAAACATACATCAACACTACATGCTATGGAACCACAGTAATATGAATTTACTGAACAGGATAAGCCAGGTGAATTATTACTAACACATCTATAAAGCACGGTGTTATATCTCAGTCTCAGAACTCCTGAGAATATCACCCTGGAGAGTATAATTTTGATGATAAGCATCTGTTGCCCTTTTAACAATGGTCTTATATGTCTTAAAGTCAGGAGACCTATATAAGAGACTCTTACCTATAAAATATTTTATTTCTCAGCTGGACTACTGCACAAGGTATAGATCATCTATATTGTCTCTTACTAAGAATCTTGAACTTTTAAAACCACTTTTGGCTTATTCATCAATCAGACTTCATGTGCTGGCAATTTCAGCTTAGGTTCTTACCTTTCACAGATAGCAGCATGTGCCTCTATTAAAGCCTTTCTAAAGGTTCTTTACTTAAGACCACAAAGATGACATATTTCTATCCTTAGAATATGAACTTTATATAAAGGTATGGGGGAAGATTTGCCACACTAAAAATGGTGCTTTCTATGCTTTATTTCAGGTTTTGCCATTATGGATGTTGTCAAACAGTTTCTATGGACTGGAATAGCACCAGTTCATTTTCATGGAATTTGTCTTTGTTAAGGCTTTATGTACACATTTTAATGGATGTCTATTTATTTGCAGAAGATTAATGTATATGAAACAGAAAACTGTTATTTTTCTGAGAAACATTATTGATCCATCACTTCTTTGGACTAATCTGAAGATATCTGATGGAAATACACTTTACGTTTAAAAACACACTTTGTACTTTCTTTTTGTTTTATTTTTCTATATGTAATTAAAGATGAAAACACAAATGGCATATAATTAACTTGCACAGTTTTCTGAGCTTGACAATCTATGATCTGGCATGTACCACACATTACATTAACAATTTCTTACATGTGGTTAGTCTATTGTGTTACTTTAGTGTTTACTTACTTTAAATGCCAATATGCTTTTGAAGTATACTTGAGGCAAAATAGTTCAATAGTTACTAATCAAAACACTTATAGTGATAGGAAAACATGCTTTCTTTCAGTATTCATTACTGAAAATAATTATTTAATATTTTTATATTCTAATTTAAGAAATTCTAAGGTAAGTGTTTTGAAAGTAGTCCAAAAAGGCACTCCAAAGATAAGGTAAAATGCTGATCCATGATACAAGCAATGAATCCAATTGTATCTTGATCTCACTTATGTAATTTATATGAAAGTCTAATCATTTATAAATTAATTATAATAATTTATAAATTGGTTATTAAAGAGACATATTGGTCCGTATTAAAACTTATAAGGATCCACTAATAACAATTTCTTAAACTATTTAACCTAAATATCCAGAGTCTCTGCAACAAAATAGCTGCACTATATGCTTGGATTCTCCCTCCACTCTCCAAATATTCTTCTTCTCACAGAAATAAAGGTCAGACCAAACATATTCAATGAGGATATCCTACTTTCTGGATATAGCACATTCAGACAAGATCAAACAAGCAGAAGGGTAGGTGTTATAGCAATAATGAATAAAAATATGCAGTTTCACCTCTACCCAAATAATATCCCTAAATTTCACAGTGCAGAAATACCAGTTACACAGATTGAATTAAACCCATACAAAGTTACATGTCTTGTAGCTTTATATATCTCTCCAAACAATAACCACACTTCACTTGAAGGCATTCTACCCTGCTTATCAAAAACATTAAACTAGAGATTCTTATACTCAGTGATGTTAATATAAATTAAGCTGCATTGCATAACTCTGTTAACTATTCCCTCAGACTTTATTATTTCTCTCAGACCATCTCCATTCCAACCAGTCTTTGTAAGGCCAACAACTTTACACCAGTATTGGGCTGGATACTTGCTACCAACCCCCAATAAAATTACTGAAGCAAGCACTTCACCTTATTCTGCAAGTGTTCAGCACCCTGCCTACCTCATTAGAAATTCTAACAGACAAACACATTTGCATTACTATATCTTAGCTGGAAACCTCAGTAAATACAATGCTGACTCTTTACCCAATGCCCTTCATCAGGTTTACTGGCACTTCTTAAAACAGCTACCTCTGGATGAAGCTACTGCCATATTTAATCACTTCTACTTAAACTTACTCAAAGTATGAACCACTTAGGAAAATGTGTATAAAATCAAGATCTACACGCTGCCTAACTCACACCACTAAACAAATGATATGACTTGGGGGCAAAGCTAGGAAATCTGTCCAAATAGCAGCACCAAACTACCAGACCAACCACTCTTTGTGGAATCACGTAAATGCCATTGGAAAAAAGGACAAAAAGAATTACTACGTAAACATTCAGAATAGCTCCCTGAGTACACCAAAAACGTTTAGTCCAGCATCAATGACTTCCTTCACCAATGCAGAAAAACCCAGCCTTGTGATATGTCAAATGATACTGATAACACTATAGCAGGGGCAGTTGGTGCTGATCATAGACTCGATCTGTGAGCGACCATCTACCAAGGTCAGTTAGGGAACATGGGTAAACATGGCGAGGCTTGTAAAGACCTCCTATCCACCTTTGACCCTATGAACAAACTCATTTAACTCCCACTTCATCAATGCTGCAACCATACTAAGTAAATCCACAGGTTTTCAACTGTGCTTTGATCAACACGAAAATCTACTGAAACAAACATCTGTGTACTAAAAAATGTCTCTGTGCAGCCATCAAAAAACTCCTTGAACTGAAGGCTTTAATTAGCATCTAATAACCTGCCATCAAAATACATCATAGTAGATAAGCTGGTCCCTTAATATTTTCGGTCTCTGCCCTCATAAATAGATCCATTACTGAGTTGTATGTTTCTGCAATATTGAAACTGTCATGCATCCTATTACTACACAAGAACGACACTGTGCTGACCTTGGTAATGACTGACCCATAGCTGTACCCTCCTCTCTCTCAAAAATCCTGGACTGTTACGTGCACACTTAAATCCTCTGATATCTACTCAACAATAACCTCCTCTCACCTAAGTAACATGATTCGCGCCCAGAGCATAGCATCATTTCTGCTCTGCTATCAGTTCTAGACAATGTTGAGCAATGTCACAATACTGGCCATGCAGTCTCAGCCATGGTTTGAATCTCTCCAAGGTATTCACTACTGTTTCACACCCAGGCCTGACTCAGACCCTAAGAAAGCTTAACTTACCTCATACAAAATTATCATGACATAGGAGCTACCAAAGTAATTACACCCAACCAATAAAGCGGAGAAACACGTGTTACTCCTTCTTTCCAGTCAATGTAGGTGATCTGCAAGGGTCCAGTCTTGGAATTGTGTTATTCAACATACACATATAAGCTTTACACTGTCACATCTCCATCCACTAAGGTCCAATATGCAAGTGATACTGCAATCATTTGCTCTGTCCCCTCCTTGGGACAGCTGCAGACCATTATTCACTAATCCTTCTGAGCTGTAGGACAGTAGATACAAAATACTCACCAGATACAAAAACTAAACTGATGTTGTTCCTCTCTAAAAATCAGCTCCCTCTGCTCAGAACATTAAACTTAACCAGGATTAAAGCACAAAGTCACTTGCTGTAACAATTAATAGTAAGCTCACGTTTAATATTCATATATGGAATGTCATAAAGGAAACTCAGCAAAGGCTCAGAGCTCAGTACAGAGCCAAGCCATTTCCCTCTGGCTTCGGTCAGAAATCTACTGTACATACGTATCAGGTACCAATGCTCCTATATGCTGTCCCTGTCCTCACTAATCTACACTACAACCAAACTTGACCAATGCTACAATAAAATTGCCAGGTTCACTGCAAATTTCCTTACAGATATCATCACTGTCTTGCACTGTTAAAATAAAGTGGATGGAATTCTGGACTGATCTTAAATTTTTTAAGCTGAAAATTTTATTTATTTTTTTATTTTATTTTATTTTATTTTACATTTGTTGACCGGGCTAGTCTAGCTGGATACATGTCCATTTTCAGTAGAGGCCCGGGGAGATAAGCTCCACTTATAAAACTTTACTGGTGCTAAGTATAAAAACTGTTAAGAACTAAAATTCTCATATAAAAAATAATAATAAACACGTGGTATAAAACAGTAATGGAGATAAGCTCCATTTATAAAACTTTACTGATGCTAAGTATAAAAACAGTTAAGAACTAAATTCTAATATAAAAATTGTAATAAACAAGTGGTAAAAAAGTAATGGAGTGAAGAAAGCATTGTAGAACAAGATAGCAAGAAGTATCTAATAAACATTTGCATAGAGAGGGAAATTGAAATAGCTGAAAGGCAAGTGAATTTAGATTGGGGTGAGTACGTCAGATGAACATGAAATAATGTTAGTCAGGGTTGGTACAGGGGCACAGCCATTGTGTTTTGAGGTAAAGCTTGAGTTTCTTTTTAAAGAGAGATTTTGAGGGAATAGATGAGAGTTCAGACGGAAGCAGGTTCCAATATTTTCCAACAGTGTTTGAGAAAAGAGTGTCTCCGGCCTTGTTGTTTGATTTGACTGTGTCTATAAGAAGTTTGTGCGCAGATCTAAGGGACTTTAGGTTGTGGTATGGGTGAATCAGGCTTGATAGTATAGGGGTTTTGTCAGGTTGATAAAGAATTTGATGGGCTATGGTAAGCTGGTTAGTTTTTAGTTGCTGTTGATATTCAAGCCAGCCTAGTTGTTTTAGATTATTACAGTGGTGGGTTCTGTAAGGGTTTCCGGTGGCAAATCTGGCTATGTTGTGGTAGGAGTTTTCTAGTTTCGACAGATTTGTTTTGGATAATTTAGTAAAAATTGGGGAGGCATAGAGAAGGGGTGAGATAAGGTGGGTGAGGGCTATAGTTGTTCTCGATTCTGGAGTGAGGAAAGGTTTGATTCTGTAGAGGGAGCCTATTTTTTGTTGATGCTTTTTAGTGTGTTGTTAATATGGGCATTGAAGTTAAGGTTGTTGTCTATGGTAATGCCTAGTAGTTTGGTAGTTGACTCTTGTGATATAGGTGTGCCATTTGCTGATGTTATGGTAAAATCAATGAGGGGAGATTTGCTTGATGGTGTAAAAAGGAGCAGCTTAGTTTTTTTAGGGTTGAGTAGTAGACAATGCTGGGAAAACCAGTCTTCAACAGAGTTAAATATGTGTTGTGTGAGAGAGTGAAGGTGTGATACAGATGTGGCGGAGCAGATAAGTGTTGAATCATCTGCAAGACTGTATGCATGTGGCTTGGGGAGCCACATGGTGTAGGTCATTGATAAATAAGGAAAATAGCAGGGGACCTAGTATAGAACCTTGTGGGACTCCAATGCTGACAGGTAGTTGGGAGGATAGAGTGGAGTTCCAGAGTACTGCTTGATGTCTGTTATGTAAGTAGGACTTAAACCAGTTAAGAGATTGGGTATCAATTGAAGTGGATTGGAGAATGTGAATGAGTATTTGGTGGTTGACCATGTCAAAGGCTTTGGATAGATCTAAGAAAAGTGCTGAGGAGAGGGTGTTATAGTTGCGATTTTTGTTGATTGTGTCTGTAAAGGAGAGGAGGGCAGTGTTGGTACTGTGGGATGGTCTGAAACCGTGCTGGGTGTTAGACAGTAGGTTGTTATGGAGAAGGTGGTGAAGCAGTTGTTTGTGTATACACCTTTCCATGATCTTAGATAAGGGTGAAAGAAGGGCTATGGGGCGGTAATTTGATATTTCAGTAGAATTCCCACCCTTATGGAGTGGGATAATGTGGGAGATTTTCCAGAGTTTAGGGACATATCCTTCAGTGATGGTTCTGTTGATCAGAATAGAGATAGGTAAGGCTATTGCTTTAGCTGCTAATTGCAAATATTCTGCGGGTAATAGGTCGGCAGAAGGAGTACATGGTTTGAGTTTTTTTAGAAGGGAGAGAATATAAGTAGTTGAGACTGGTTGGAAGTGAAAAGTAGGGGGTGGGTTTGTTATGCTCATTGACATGTTTGCAATTTTGCATTCCATGATTCAGCAGACAGTTGATTGCCCTTCCTTGTAGGCCTTTCTACTATAAAGATAAATTCCTGGCTCAGCGATCTAAATCCATAAGTCATCAGAGGATGGTCTTTACTCCAATTATATCTCTATGATATGGCATACACAGCCCACTTAGGGAAGTAGACAAGCTTAGCATTAAAAGACACCTCCATGCTTATCTCCTAAATGGTAAGTTATGTCAATGCTCCATCCCAAATGGCTGACCAACTAGAATCCAAGCTGCTCTTTCTTCACTTCTAACAAAAGGCCAGTCACCAGTGGCATACCACAGGGCCCCATACTGTTCAGAATTTATTTCTCAGAAGCCCAGGCAGACTTGGATGGCCTGTGGCTGACCAAGTTCACTGACAATTGTAAATTGGGAGCAATCATTGAGATTCTCATTGAGGTTAATATACTGCAGACAAGGTTAACGAAGACAAACTGATTGATTCCAAACCCACAGTTAAAGCTAAATGCAAAAAAATGCATTATTATTCCCTTGGGAAAAGATGACATCCCTGCAAATTACATTATAGACAGCACCTCTCTAAGAGTAGACCCAGTGGCATGTGATCTGGGTACTCAGGCTGATATCAATCTGAACTTTGACCATCATATCCACAGTAGTAAGGAAATCCTTCTGTGTGGCCCATCCTATAAGTAAAGGCATCACATCTAGATCTAAGGATGTTATAATTCTATTATACTCAGACCTCATCAGACCAATAATTGAGTACAATGCTCCTTTTGTATGTACCTCACCAGACACCTGCAGCAATTGGACATACTACAGAGCTTTCTCACCAGGAAATTACAGGGTACACAAAACAAGTCTTACAAAGACTGAAAGCCCTGTCACTCTATTCTGCTTGCTACAGGTTGTTAAGGGCTGACCTGTGCCTGGCTTACAAGACAGTCTCTGACCCACCCTGATGGGAATGCTACACATTCATAAATCAAACTGCATGAGGGTCACTCACTCCTGCTTCATGAGGGTCACTCACTCCAGGAATCTTAACCTAGCCTCTGACATAAATAGTTTATGCTGGAGAGATAGATACATATCCCATAGACTGACACTTCTCTGGAACAAGCTTCCAATTCATGTGAAACAGAGCCCCTCCTGATCCTCTTCAAATGCAACCTAGATCAATGGATGGGTGATTGCAGATTCACTCCTGGGGTGGCACCCATGTCCCTTCTGGACAGAAGAAGTCGGTATTAACTACCATAGACCTCTACAAACTTCACTCACCTTACCATCGACACTGGGGCAATTTGGGATAAATATGGCCAGGCTTGTACAGGCTCTAGGACTGTTAACCTAGTAACCTTCTATGAGTCACAGTGTTTGTGGCATGCAGTCCATAGTTCCACTGTCTGTGGTGCAGGTGAGGCTCTTCCTCTGGCATGCGTTGTGTCTTTAACAGGCAGGTTGAAAATAATGTTACACACTGCTATTACTCAAACCACTTTTGTCTGTGAATTGTTTCCCTATGCAGATGTTCATAGCACTTACACATTGCTATTACTCAAACCTCTTTTGTCTGTGAATTGTTTCCGTATGCAGATGTTCATAGCACTTACACACTGCTATTACTCAAACCTCTTTTGTCTGTGAATTGTTTCCGTATGCAGATGTTCATAGCACTTACACACTGCTATTACTTAAACCTCTTTTGTCTGTGAATTGTTTCTGTATGCAGATGTTCATAGCACTTACACACTGCTATTACTCAAACCTCTTTTGTCTGTGAATTGTTTCTGTATGCAGATGTTCATAGCACTTACACACTGCTATTACTCAAACCTCTTTTGTCTGTGAATTGTTTTCCTATGCAGATGTTCATAGCACTTACACATTGCTATTACTCAAACCTCTTTTGTCTGTGAATTGTTTCCGTATGCAGATGTTCATAGCACTTACACACTGCTATTACTCAAACCTCTTTTGTCTGTGAATTGTTTCTGTATGCAGATGTTCATAGCACTTACACACTGCTATTACTCAAACCTATTTTGTCTGTGAATTGTTTCCGTATGCAGATGTTCATAGCACTTACACACTGCTATTAATCTAACCTCTTTTGTCTGTGAATTGTTTCCCTATGCAGATGTTCATAGCACTTACACACTGCTATTAATCCAACCTCTTTTGTCTGTGAATTGTTTCCCTATGCAGATGTTCATAGCACTTACACACTATTACTCAAACCTCTTTTGTCTGTGAATTGTTTCCCTATGCAGATGTTCATAGCACTTACACACTGCTATTGATCCAACCTCTTTTGTCTGTGAATTGTTTCCCTATTCAGATGTTCATAGCACTCACACACTGCTATTAATCCAACCTCTTTTGTCTGTGAATTGCTTCCCTACGCAGATGTTCATAGCACTTACACACTGCTATTACTCAAACCTCTTTTGTCTGTGAATTGTTTCCGTATGCAGATGTTCATAGCACTTACACACTGCTATTAATCAAACCTCTTTTGTCTGTGAATTGTTTCCCTATGCAGATGTTCATAGCACTTACACACTGCTATTAATCCAACCTCTTTTGTCTGTGAATTGTTTCCGTATGCAGATGTTCATAGCACTTACACAGTGCTATTAATCCAACCTCTTGTCTGTGAATTGTTTCCGTATGCAGATGTTCATAGCACTTACACACTGCTATTAATCAAACCTCTTTTGTCTGTGAATTGTTTCCGTATGCAAATGTTCATAGCACTTACACACTGCTATTAATCCAACCTCTTTTGTCTGTGAATTGTTTCTGTATGCAGATGTTCATAGCACTTACACTGCTATTAATCCAACCTCTTTTGTCTGTGAATTGTTTCCATATGCAGATGTTCATAGCACTTACACACTGCTATTAATCCAACCTCTTTTGTCTGTGAATTGTTTTCGTATGCAGATGTTCATAGCACTTACACACTGCTATTAATCCAACCTCTTTTGTCTGTGAATTGTTTCCGTATGCAGATGTTCATAGCACTTACACATTGCTATTAATCCAACCTCTTTTGTCTGTGAATTGTTTACGTATGCAGATGTTCATAGCACTTACACATTGCTATTAATCCAACCTCTTTTGTCTGTGAATTGTTTACGTATGCAGATGTTCATAGCACTTACACACTGCTATTAATCCAACCTCTTTTGTCTGTGAATTGTTTCCGTATGCAGATGTTCATAGCACTTACACACTGCTATTAATCCAACCTATTTTGTCTGTGAATTGTTTCCGTATGCAGATGTTCATAGCACTTACACACTGCTGTTACTCAAACCTCTTTTGTCTGTGAATTGTTTCCCTATGCAGATGTTCATAGCACTTACACACTGCTATTAATCCAACCTCTTTTGTCTGTGAATTGTTTCCCTATGCAGATGTTCATAGCACTTACACACTGCTATTAATCCAACCTCTTTTGTCTGTGAATTGTTTCCCTATTCAGATGTTCATAGCACTCACACACTGCTATTAATCCAACCTCTTGTCTGTGAATTGTTTCCGTATGCAGATGTTCATAGCACTTACACACTGCTATTAATCCAACCTCTTTTGTCTGTGAATTGTTTCCATATGCAGATGTTCATAGCACTTACACACTGCTATTAATCCAACCTCTTTTGTCTGTGAATTTTTTCCGTATGCAGATGTTCATAGCACTTACACACTGCTATTAATCCAACCTCTTTTGTCTGTGAATTGTTTCCGTATGCAGATGTTCATAGCACTTACACATTGCTATTAATCCAACCTCTTTTGTCTGTGAATTGTTTCCGTATGCAGATGTTCATAGCACTTACACACTGCTATTAATCCAACCTCTTTTGTCTGTGAATTGTTTCCGTATGCAGATGTTCATAGCACTTACACACTGCTATTAATCCAACTTTGTTTGTCTGTGAATTGTTTCTGTATGCAGATGTTCATAGCACTTACACACTGCTATTACTCAAACCTCTTTTGTCTGTGAATTGTTTCCCTATGCAGATGTTCATAGCACTTACACACTGCTATTAATCCAACCTCTTTTGTCTGTGAATTGCTTCCCAATGCAGATGTTCATAGCACTTACACACTGCTATAACTCAAACCTCTTTTGTCTGTGAATTGTTTCCATATGCAGATGTTCATAGCACTTTTACACTGCTATTAATGCAACCTCTTTTGTCTGTGAATTGTTTCCCTATGCAGATGTTCATAGCACTTACACAGTGCTATTAATCCAACCTCTTTTGTCTGTGAATTGTTTCCCCTATGCAGATGTTTATAGCACTTACACAGTGCTATTAATCCAACCTCTTTTGTCTATGAATTGTTTCCATATGCAGATGTTCATAGCACTTACACACTGCTATTACTCAAACCTCTTTTGTCTGTGAATTGTTTCCGTATGCAGATGTTCATAGCACTTACACACTGCTATTACTCAAACCTCTTTTGTCTGTGAATTGTTTCTGTATGCAGATGTTCATAGCACTTACACACTGCTATTAATCCAACCTCTTTTGTCTGTGAATTGTTTCCGTATGCAGATGTTCATAGCACTTACACACTGCTATTAATCCAACCTCTTGTCTGTGAATTGTTTCCGTATGCAGATGTTCATAGCACTTACACACTGCTATTAATCCAACCTCTTTTGTCTGTGAATTGTTTCTGTATGCAGATGTTCATAGCACTTACACACTGCTATTAATCCAACCTCTTTTGTCTGTGAATTGTTTCTGTTTGCAGATGTTCATAGCACTTACACACTGCTATTAATCCATCCTCTTTTGTCTGTGAATTGTTTCTGTTTGCAGATGTTCATAGCACTTACACACTGCTATTAATCCAACCTCTTGTCTGTGAATTGTTTCTGTTTGCAGATGTCCATAGCACTTACACACTGCTATTAATCCAACCTCTTTTGTCTGTGAATTGTTTCTGTTTGCAGATGTTCATAGCACTTACACACTGCTATTACTCAAACCTCTTTTGTCTGTGAATTGTTTCTGTATGCAGATGTTCATAGCACTTACACACTGCTATTAATCCAACCTCTTGTCTGTGAATTGTTTCCCTATTCAGATGTTCATAGCACTCACACACTGCTATTAATCCAACCTCTTGTCTGTGAATTGTTTCCGTATGCAGATGTTCATAGCACTTACACACTGCTATTAATCCAACCTCTTTTGTCTGTGAATTGTTTCTGTTTGCAGATGTTCATAGCACTTAAACACTGCTATTACTCAAACCTCTTTTGTCTGTGAATTGTTTCTGTATGCAGATGTTCATAGCACTTACACATTGCTATTACTCAAACCTCTTTTGTCTGTGAATTGTTTCTGTTTGCAGATGTTCATAGCACTTACACATTGCTATTACTCAATCCTCTTTTGTCTGTGAATTGTTTCTGTTTGCAGATGTTCATGTCACCAAATAGATAAGAAGACTGGAGATGCAAATCTCACATGGGTATGCAAACAAGGGTGATTCTGGATATCTTTTTACCACTGAAGTAATAGTTGCTTCCATAAAGGAACCTTGTAAGAATTCTGTTTTGTTTTCAGGCTATCAGCTATGATGTCTGATTATATTATTAGTCCCTTATGCATTATTTCTTCTCCAACTTGTTGACTGGTTATTGCTTTGTACAAATGCTTCTTAGCTACACTGTGATTTTAACTGTCATTGTAGAAGTATATAATCAGGCTTACCACCTATGTTACCAGAATTGCATAGCAGAGTGCAGAAGATTTACATTATCAATGATATAATATTGCTTTTAACAGTGTGCTAACAAAATTATATCTAAATCATCTAAAAAACTAAAAAAAATTACTTGTATGAAAATGATGGAATTCAGCAAGGCATTAGAGAACAATTTATATTTTCAAATGTTTCTTCCAAATTCAAAGCTATATGACTTTAAAATGACATTAATTTTGATTGAAGCCATTTCAGCCCATTTCCTAATTATGTAGCAACATTTACTTGTATTAGGACTGAAGATTTACGGAAGTCAGTGATCACAGCTTATGCCTTTTTCTATTCATGTAAAAAATGTAAAGAGCTCATTCTGCTGGTGAGTGTATTTTTCCTGTTACTCTAAGTGTCTTTATTCTGGTTTAAGCACTTGGGTTCCAAATCAGTTACTTTACATTAGGAGGATTCATGCTAAACTCTTGTGGCAGGAGAGGATAACCTGCACCCTTCTAAGCTGGACATTGCTTGTTGAAGGCCTATTGTGTCTGTTTTATGAAGTGTCTTAGTTCTGGCTTAAGCAATTCAGATCTAAAACCAGCTGTTTTACATTAGGTAGTTTTGCGTTCTAGACTCTTGTGGCAGGAGAGTGTGGCCTACACCCTTCTAGGCTTGGGAATTGCTGGTGAATTGCTACTTTATTTAAACTGTTTTTTTGCTGTTGTGACTGTGATTTTATGCACTATGAATTTCTAGTTCTTATGCATTTTATTCCTGAGGCTAGATTCAGACTTGCTGAATCTAGACTGGTATGATTTCAGCACTAAAACCAGCTCTTCACTGAGATGCTGAAAGATCTGAGGCATATGTTGCTTCCAACTCATTATAAGTGCCTGTTGTTGCTCTTATATTGCACTTTCAATTTGTATTTCCGTTCTACTGTCTGTTTGAATTGTCTGAACTGTTTTTGCCACATTTTACTGTATACTGTACTAGTTCAGCTGTAGCATAGCCCAGTTCCAGGATTGCTTTTTCTGGGTCTGTTTTGTAACTTCTGAGCATCAAATTCAAGCCATCGTTGTTGGTGAAGGCCCTTCTGCATCCTTGAGGGAGAAGAGTGTTTTCTGAGTCCCATCTAATTGAGGGTGATTGGACCAGAGCTCAGAGAGAGTCCTTATTGGTTAGTTTGAGTTAAAAAGGTTATTTCTTGTTTTATTTAAGCCACGCATTTGTGCTTGTTTGTGTGTAGCGCACCATCATGCACTGCCACATAGTATTGATTTCTATTGGTGGTTATCGACGCAAACATTTTACTTGTTAAATTTTCCCTTAGCACTTTGCTTGTGGTCATTTAGAGTTTTTTTGCAGCTTCACTCTGCTGTCAGGTGGAACACTAAGCCTAGTCTCAGAGGTATCAAAACACCTTTCACCCACTAGCTATTCCTAAGGGTGACGTCTTTTCTTGACCATATAAATTTACCTAAGACTATGGACAGGCAATTTCCCACACTTTCTCCAGGCTGCTTTATTGACATGGGCATTCTGAGGCAATGTAACAACTGACTCATGTTCACTGAAAACCCTCTAGTCCAAGTCCACACAAATTCATCACGTGAGAGTTGTAACTATATTAAGAATCTAGAATCCATGCTCTCTCACACACTAGTCAGTACATATGGTAATGAGTGGGTTGTTAGCATGCACACCTCACCTCCTACTCCTCCCAAACCCACATCACACATACCTACACATGAGGAGTTACTCACCAGAAACATACCTAAACATCAGAGACCTCCCACACACAAACACAAGCACACTACACATAATACTTTCTCTGCAGAACACAATACATATAGTAGGTCACGCACCAGTGTTTCACCTGTCAAGCTATTAAGACAAAACACAAAACCAAACATATTAGTCATAGGTTATTCCATTGTGAGGCACACAGGTGTCCATCTCACCAGGCTGGATAAGGAAAAGGTTGCAGTCAGCTGTCTGTCAGGTACCAGGATACACTATATTGCACATGCACTCAAGTCTGTCAACAACAGGTACTGTTATGACTCCGTCATAGTCCATGTTCATAGGTTCATAGGTTCATAGGTAGGTACTAGGCTATCTGCCCGAGGGCATTTATAAGCCTAGCCAGAGTGTGGCAGCTTTCACTGTCCCATTGATTAATTAACTGATCCTCTGTCAAGCAGAGCCAATGAAGTGATCCGAGGGGTGTATTTTCTGTTACCCATCCACTTGTCAAAGTTTCTCTTGAAGAGTGTTAGTGAGGGATTCTGCCTGATGTAATTTGGAATTTTGTTCCAAAGCATGGGGAGTCTCTGTGACAGGAATCTATCCCTCCAGCATGTTCTATTTATTGTTGTGGCGAGGTTTAGCTCACTAGAGCGCGTGGCTCACAGTGACTTGGATTTCTTTAGGTGGAGCATGTCCATCGATTCTGAGTTGGACATGGCTTTGTAAGTCAGGCAGAGATCATCTCTGAGTAAGCGATATGCCACTGAGTACAGCCGTAGTTTTTCAGTTGGGCTGCATAGGACATATGTTTGAGACCAGTAATCCTCTTGTTGAGGTACTTTTGTGGTCTTTCCAGCTATTGGAAGTGTCTTGTGAGGTACATCCCAAATGGGGTATTGTACTCTATGATGGGTCTAATGAGTGATGAGTAGAGGGGCACTATAACCTCTTTATTTCTAGATGCGAACCCTTTAGTAATTAGATGGGCCACATAGAAGGATTTCCTAACTACTTTGGCAACATGATTGTCAGAGGAGAGATTACTATCTACCTGGGTCCCCAGATCTCTTAGTACCTCTTCTGTATTAAGGGGGCTGCCGCCTATGTGGTAATTCATGGGTGTTTTGTTTTTCCCAAATGGGATGACTGTGCATTTTTTGGCATTTAGCTTGAGGCTATGACTTTGACATCAGGTGTCCATCTCAGTAAGGCCCTTTTGGAGGATGTCCCTGTCAGCAGGAAAGTCAGTTATGGCTCCCAGTTTTCAGTCATCGGCAAACTTGCTTAGCCATAGACCTCCTGTGTTTGCCTGTACTTCTGAGAAGTATATGCCGAGCAGTAGGGGTCCCAGGACTGAGCCTTGCGGGACACCACTTGTGACTGGTTTGAGTCGGACCTGGAGGCCGCTATTCTTACCATGTTAGTTCTGTCTGTAAGCCGGTTGGCAACCCATCTTGTGACATAGGGCTTTATGTTCAGGCTGGTGAGTTTTTCTGTAATACCCGAGTGGGGAATGGTGTTGAAAGCCTTGGCAAGGTCAAGGTAGGCTGTGTGAACCACCTTTCCCTTGTCTATGGCCTTGGTGACTGTCTCAAAGAAGTCAACCAGGTTTAGTAGGCGTGATCTGCCCTTAACAAAGCCGAACTGGGTTGGGTCAAGTGTTTGGAGGTTCCCAATGTCTTTATTAATGAGGTCCATGATGATGTGCTCCATAGCCTTGCAAACAAGGTTGGTCAGGCTTATGGGGCAATAGTAACCAGGGTCAGTTGTGGCCCCTCCTTTGTGGAGAGGAATAACTGTTGCCTTGCGCTATTCTATGGGCATGTAGCCTGTGGAGAGGCTGAAGTTGAACAGCGTGTTTAGGTGGGGGGTTAGTTCATTCTGTAGTTCATGCAAGATGCAGCCTAGGACACCATCTGGTCCCATTGACACTGTGTTTTTGGCCTTTGAAAGGGCTGTTTTCACCTGTGCGTCTGTGATTTTTGGGACACTACACTTTTCCGGTATTGTTTTGGGCCCTTTTGGAGGTGAGAGGGGGGTGATGTTTGCACTGAATCTGATTGGCAATATCAGTAGGTTCAGTATATTTTGTGCTATTTTGCACTAGTTCAGTGCATACCTGCGAGTTGCCACTTAGATTCTTAACATAGCTAAAGAAGGCTTTGTGGTTATCTTTTGAATCCTTGGCTATTTTTCTTTCAAAGTTAGCCTTGGATGATTTCATGAGGGACCTCAGTTTCTTACTGATACTGATCAGGGATGTCTTTCCTTCTTGGGATTTGCTTTTTTTCTGAACTAGTTTCCTCCTTCTATTGTATAGCCTGTTTATTGCAGGGGTCCACCAAACTGGTTTCCTTCTCTTAGAGGAATGAGTCTTGGTTTTGCTAGGGATGGCACGATCCATGCACCCTTGTAGGTGCTCATAGAGTGCATTTGTAAAGGTTTCTGCATCTTGGGCAGCATTATCCTTTAGCGTGGGAGCTGTTAAACTTGCCACCTCTGTCTTAAGTATGGTGAAGTTTGCTTTAGAAAAGTTTTTTACTGTGGTTTCCTTAGTTGGGGTGGTGGTGGGGTGTGGACATCCAGTGTGATTAATTTATGGTCTGATCTAACCAGTGACAAGTTGACCTCCGGTGTGGAACACCTGTCGCCCATGTTGGTGATGACCAGGTCCAATATATTTTTTCACCTCTGGTAGGGAGTTTACCAGTTGATCCAGGGCATTTGAGTTGATGAATTCCAGGAAGCGCTGGGCCTGGGAATTTGTACTCAAGTAGTTTTCCCAGTGAATGGTAGGGTAATTGAAATCGCCCAATATCAGTGTGTTTGGTAGGACCTTCATGTTTTCCACTGTCTCCAGAAAGGTGGAGTGGTCGTCCTGGGTCATGGAGGATGATCTGTAGCAGGTCACAATTTGCATTGCAGATATGCCCTATGTTAGTTGCACATGGATGATCTCAGAGGTATCATGCTGTGCCACTAACCTGGAGGTGTAGGTATCATTGATGAATATGGATACACACCCTCCTTTTGTGTATCGGTCCATGTTCTGTGGCTGAAACGTGTGGTATGAGTTGTAGCCCGGTAGTGCTGGGGTGCTCTCTGGAGCCTTGAACCAGGTTTCAGTTACTGCACAGATGTCAACGTTCTCCATACTGAGGAGTGCTTCGAGCGCGTGCAATTTGAGATTTAAACTCCTGGTGCTGAGTAGCATAACCCTCAGTTTTTTGTTAATTGTGCTGTTTACGGTGGTGGGTTTAACTTTTGAGCCTTGCCTAAAAAAGGCACTGTGGGGGCAGCAAGAGCCTTGGCCAGTATTTGAAAGCCTAGGGGTGACAGGTGCATGCCATCTCTTGTGAAGCAACGTGGCTTGTTGAGCATGTTGTCCCAGGCTGACAGACACTGGATCCCCTTTGAATGTCACCAGAAGCTTAGCTAATTGTTGAAATGAATCATTATTTCTTTATACTGAGGTATCATTCTTGGTGAGGGCAGGAAGCTACTCAGGGTCAGGGTCATACCAGCCTGGGCTACATGATCAGAGAGCTTTTCCATATCTCTTTTCATGTAGTCCAGGGAGGTACGTCTCAGGTCATTCCCACCAACATGAACAATGACAGAGTCATATTTGTACTTGTTCTGGAGTGACCTGAGTGCTTGTGTTATGTGACGGATTCTGACTCCCAACAGGCAGCTAACAGTAACCTTCTGCTTGTCCAGCCTAGTGAGTGGGACGTCAGTTTGCCTAACTATAGAGTCATCGATTACTAGTGTGTTAGGTATGTTATTTCGCCTTAAGGGCTGTGATTGTGTGGAACACTGATTTTGTGTTTTATGTGTTGTCTGGTTTGTGATGGGAAGTGCAGTTTGTTTGGGTATCTGCTTTGGAGGTCTCTGATGCTTTTGCAGGTTTTTATTTAGAGCCTCCGAGTATGATTTAGTGTATTTATGTGTATTTTTTGCCAGTGCTGTTTTAGTAGGTCTGTGTGTGGCTGGAGTTGTGGTGCAAGTGTTAACCTTCTCCTCTTCACTGTCTGTTCCAGTCTTGGGTGGAGACAGCTTAGCTTCCAGTTTGGCTGTATAACTGCATCTCTTGCATGTTAGCATTTTGTGGTAGGAGGAGAGGGTTGTCTGTGTACATGAGGCAGTTGTAACATTGCCTCATGATACCCAGATTCACCAAAACTGGACAGGAGAGTGCACCTGAAGTTGCCCTTTGGTCATGCCTGAATAGTAGGGTGAGCTGCTTAGTTGCTTGCTTGGTGTGGGGTGAATAAAGAGCCTTGCCCTGCTGGGCAATCAGTGTCAAGGTATATTAGTGCTTGCTATTAGGTCTGAGCAAGTGCTGGGCTGTAAGATGCTTTTTGAGTGCTTAGGTTGAGAGTTAGACTAGTTTCAAGGGAAAAATTGAAGAGGATGTTGGTATGAATGACTTGAGATGTACCTCTCTGGACTATATGAAGAGAGACATGACTGAGCTCTTGGATTATGTGTCTCAGGCAGGTATGTCACTAGCCTTAAACAGCATTTTACCTTCACCTAGGATGATGCCTCAATACAGACAGAAAATTATTGACTTCAATAATTGGCTTAGTTTCTAGTGTCATTCTAACTGGATCCAGTATCTGTCAGCCTGGAATGACATGACTGAAAGACCTCGATGCTTTGTCAGAGATGGTCTTCATCTGTCATATCTGGGATTTTGGCTACTGGCTAAGGCTCTTGCCACCCCCATAGTGCATTTTTTAGGCAGTGTTCCAAGGACAAAATTTCTGACATAAAAACTCCATCTAAAAACAACCTCAAGTTTATGCTGCTGAATGCTAGGAGTCTTAACATAAAGCTGTACTCACTGGAAGTACTCCTCACCTTGGAAGACAAAGGCACTTATGCAGTCATGGAGACCTGGTTCAAGGCTGTGGACAGCACCCCAGCCATACCAGATTACACCTCCTTCCACATGTTCAGACCACAAATTGAAAGTGTGAAAACTAAAGGAGGTGGTTAATCAATATTCATTAAAGATAAATGCACCTCCAGATTGGTTAGACAGTATGATTCTCTGGAAATACTTCGGGTACAATTAACTGTTGATAGGAAACCTATTTAAGTCATTTCCAGCTATAGAACCCCCTCCATGAATCAGAACACCCAATCTGCCTATTTGGATCTACTTGAGTCCATCAAGATACATCCGAGCACCATGGCTTTGGGTGACTTTAACTACCCATCCATTGACTGGTAAATTACTCTTTCTTAAACTCATTTGTCAAAAGGTTCCTCAATTTCAGTAATTCCAATGCCCTAGACCAACTGCTTGACACCCCCACAAGGGAAGCCAACATCCTGGATCTGGTGCTTACTAATATGGAGGACCACTGTAGCACTCACACTCTGAGGTCTTCTCTGGTGAGATCTGAACACAAGTTAGTCTCATTTGAAGTAACTATTACATCTGACCCCCAATAGCAGCAATTAAACTAAAAAAACTGCTCCAAAGCAGATTATAACCTCTTACGAGATGGTATAAATAGCTTCACTGTACCTCCCCACTCAGATGGAATTGGCAACTATGCCGAGTTCTATACCAATGCTTTTTACAAATACCTGTATAACTGCATTGACCCTGCCATACCTGACAGGACCAAAACAAGCTCTTCAAGGAAGAGCAAACCTGCCTGGTGGACAACTGTCATTAGAAGGCTTTACAATAATAGAAAGAAATTGCTGTCTAAGAGTAAGACAGAATGAGCCCAAAACTGGAAACACTCCCTCCTCAGCTTAAAGAAGCGAATACGACTTTTTGTGAAGTTCTCCAAAGCAAACTATGAATTTACATTAGCTTTTCCAACTAAAAACAACTATAAGGCATTCTATAGTTACATCCGTAGCCTACAAGGAAAGGCCCAGATTTGTGCTGAACTGGTAGTTAATGATACCACATATACTGAGCCGGTGGACATAGCTTAGCTGTTGGCTGACAGGTTCTGTGAAAACTTCGCTCCCCTGTCCCTACCAAACATACTCCATGGCATCCCTACCACCTATCTCCTACCTTGTATCTCTAAACAGCAGGTTGTAAAGTCTCTATTTAAGGCCAAAAACACAGCATATATGGGACCTGATAACATCCCAGGCTGCATCCTGCATGGACTCCAATAAGAATTAGCAACACCATTGCGTACTCTTTTCAATCATAATCTAAGCACTTGCTTTGTCCCAGCTGAATGGAAAATGGCTACTGTTATTCCCTTGCACAAAGGTGATGCTTCCACTGACCCTGGGAACTATAGACCTATTAGCCTGAATAGCATTATCTGCAAGGTCATGGAGTGAATCATCATAGACCTTATCAACAAAGATATAGGTAATCTCCAAACACTTGGCCCTACTCAGTTTTGATTTGTCAAAGGGAGATCATGACTATTAAACCTAGAGGACTTCTTCGAGACAGTCACCAAGACCCTGGATGAGGGGAAATCTGTGCATACAGCCTACCTAGACTTAGCCAAGGCATTTTGTACTATCCCCCACTCAGGCATCATTGACAAACCCGCACCAAGCTAGGCATTAACCCTTATATCGTTAGGTGGGTCACTAACTGGCTCACTGATAGAACCCATATAGTCAAAATAGGGGAATCCACCTCCAACAGCAAACCTGTAACCAGTGGTGTTCTACAGGGATCAGTCCTGGGACCTCTACTGTTTTGGAATCTATTTCTCTGAAGTACAAGCAAAAACTACAGGTCTGTGGCAAAGTTTGCTGATGACTGCAAACTGGGAGCGGTCATAGAATCTCCAAATGATCTCAATATCCTACAAGAGGGTCTTACACAAACAAATGATTGGTGCCAAAGTCATGGCCTTAAACTCAATGCAAAAAAATGTATTATCATCCCTTTCATTAAGGGTGATGTTCCTGCTAGCTACCACATCAATAGCAGCACCTTAAGTATGCACCCAGCGGTGACAGACCTGGGCACATAGGTTGACATCAACCTTAGCTTTGACCACCATAGCTCCACAGTGAAGGGCATTCTATACTACTCATTTCATAAGCAAGGGGTTGCCACCAGAAAAAAAAAGTTTTATCCTCTCTGTACTCTTCCCTCATCAGGCCAATAATTGCATACAACGCCCCTTTTGGTATGTACCTTTCCAAGCACCTGCTACAAGTGGAGAGACCACAAAGGTTCCTAGCAAGGGAAATTCAAAGTCTTCAGCATCTGTCCTATGTGGATCATCTGAAATCACTGTCACTTTATTCTGTTTCATACAGACTACTCAGAAGCAATCTCTGCCTTGCATACAAGGCAATCACTGACACTGCTTTGTTGGAAATGCTGCATCTCTGTCAGTCAAATGGTACACGGGTTAAAGACCTTAATCTGGTATGTGACATTAATAGAATTGTTGGAGGGAGAGATTTGTCTCCCAGAGGTTACCACACCTTTGGAACAGACTCCCACTTCATGTCAAACAGAGCACCTCATTGGCCTTCTTCATATGTAATCTGGATGATTGGATGGGTAACCATAAATTCACCTTGGAGGGTCCACCTCTCTCCCTCTTGGATGGGGGCAACTGGTGCAGATTGTGGAAATAAGTGTAAAACTTGGCTAGGCTTGTAAAGGCCTTAGGGCCATTAGTCTAGTAACTTCTTATGATCCTATGGTCCTATGATCCTATTCTGCTAGATTTTAAAACATTTTGATGTAAGTTTTTATGAAAAAGTTTTCCACATGCAAGCAAATATCGACAAAGCTATTTTGCAGAAATAAAATGAGCAACATCTGGTAACTTGCATACGAACATTTCCACAAGATGGCTTCAGGAAGGAAAACAAAATAATATGGTACTAGAAAAAAGAGCTCTTATAAAGGTAACTATTTAAAATATTGGGATTTGGAATATTTAGTCCTGAAATGTTTTAAATGAATGACTGAAAATGTATACCTACATATACTAAGCCTGAGATTGATATTTTTTGGGAATACAGTCTGGGAGTTGGAATATATACATATATATATATATATATATATATATATATATATATATATATATATATATATATATATATATATATATATATATATATATATATATATATATATATAGGCATAGCCAGCTTTAGGTACCAGTGAACCCTGTGATCACTGGGGGAACCCTGTTCCCGGGGGGCCCCTCAACCATTGCAAGTTATCTTATCTTGATATTTTGCAACATGTTTATCAACCTAACAAAAGCTAGTACAACAATCTTGTATACTTTATAAACCAGGTGGGTAATAACTCTTATTTATATCTCCTTTAAAATTCAAAGATCTCTTTGGTTATAGTAACAGTGTTTTATCAAGTTACAGGCAACACAATTCCATTAAATAGTTTATCACTGACAAAGTGCCTCTGGCTTAGTTAAATCCTGCTTGGTGGACATTCTCTCCACTAAAACTAACAACATAGCCAGCTTTAGGTACCTCCAATACCTGTGGTTGCAAGGGGGTCCTTAATCATCCTTGACTGTGCGGGGCCCCACAAAAGCAGCTGATAGTTGGGGAAAAATGATGAAAACTATATTAATTAGCTGACTATGCTCTATAACCTGAACAGAGCTGTGGTACGGACCTGTTAGGACAAAGCCGATAATGAACATACGCAAGGTAAGCAGTAAAACGATCAGCAGGCTGGAGTGACTGATTTGAGTGCAAACCTTGTATTTTAAGAACAGCTGATGCTTCCGATCTTCATGGATGCTTTCCTTCTTTCAGGGAGTTTTATAAATACTGGTAGAACACCAGATACTACAACTCAACTTCTTTGTAGAAGAATTCAGCACAATACCAAAATTAATAGCAGAATAAATGCTGAAATTCAGAAACAAATTTTAAATATTACTCTAATTCACTTAAAAAGTTATTACAATAACACCCTTTGCATCAGCATGCATTTTTTGGACATTAAAAAGTATAAACCTCTGATGCTTGGAAATATTGTCTGTCTGTATTCCTAGAGGATTTACTAGCAAATCAAACTTTTTATGAAGGACAGAGAAAAATTATGAGCAAAATCAGGGAATATCTGAGAAATCAGAGACAGTTGCAGGTGTGCATTACTCCTCAATGAGTTAAATAAGAAATGACTTACCCCTGTTGCTGTTTGACTACTGCTAAACAACAGTAATTGACTGATCTGGTGTGGCAGTACCAGTGTTGTACAATGTACTGCTATTTTCTGAAATAAGTACAAAACTAATATTGCTATAGCTTTTGTGTATGTTTGTAAAAAAATACCACTAATTTTTATCAATACACACACTCAATAATGCCAGGACACATACATTATTCTTGTGTGTATCATTGAAAAATGTAGCTAACAAGTAATTACATTTCAAAAGTTATGCATAAAATATATCATAGAACATTCAGACAATTCAATCTTCAAGGAGGCTGGTGGCCCCCATTCCCCAGACTGTATAACTTGATACAGGCGGCTCCCTTAATCATCCTTGACCATGTGAGGTCCCCACAAAAGCTGTTGCTGGTTGAGGAAAAATGAGAAAAAATTTATTGATTTTCTGATTATACTCTTTAACCTAAACAGGGCTGACCTTGCTAGGATAAAGCTGATAATGCCATTTGCTCTCAACTGCATCCATTTTAAAATAAGCCCTGGTCAGATAATTGTGTACAGAAAGCTACTGTAGGTTATTCGGGGGGGAGGGGTTGTGGTTACTTACTTCTTTAATTTTCATTACAGTCAAACCATAGAAGTGTACACATGAGGTCATTACAGACTTTTGTTTGGGCTGAGGACAGTGTGGTCATTGTTTTTTTTTTACTTTTCTCACAGACCTCAGAGGTGTATAAAGAATGTTACTATAACTTGTGTAGGGGCAGTGTACTGTCTAGCGGGAAAAAAGTAGAATACATTACCGTAATCTTTATTTTTTCAATTTCACATCAAGCACGTATACAGGTAGCTGCCTTTGATGGTTAGGGTTGAGAAGTGAGGCGGCATGCTATGGGTATGCATGTCAGCACTCACATGAAACACACGGCTGTGGCAGCTTGAAGCTCTCCTTTCATCCCAGTCTAACACCAGAGGGATGCATAGGCAGTGACTGTCTTTTTTTGGATGGGGGTAGGGAGATAGGCCATATTCTCAGACTGGACCTCTGTATCCAGACAACAAATGGCTTGTTTGTTGTGAGCTACTATTCTGTCTTCTTTGACTATTAAGCCTTGGGCACAACTTAATGTCCAAAGAAAAAAGCCTGAAATTCTTTTCTTACTCATGGTTCTGTTTAAGCCACCATTGGATGAAATGGTTGGGAATATTCTCTAAAATGCATCCCAGAGCATCTATAACCCCTGTGGCTTCTTGGGTCTTGGCGTATTTGAGTTATTTCCTAAATGGTATCACTGTGGTGACTTGCTCAGGAAAGGAGTGCTGGAAAGATGCAAGGAAAACTTAAGCTGAACAGCAACACTGAATTTCTTTCCTTAATCATTAGTTCTGTACAAGTCATTAATGGATGAAAAGATGATGTAAAAAGAAGCAAAATTAAAATGCACTTTAGAGCATATAGACAGTATTTCACCTAAGCGTAGTGTGGTACATAGGACTGTTGTACAGTAAGAGCATTGTAGCTACAGGTCAGTCTGTGCTCTCTATACCAAAATGTTTGTAGCATGAAATAAAGGCTGCTTTGCGGAGAGATGTACTGAACCCGTGGCAATGATCCAACCTAAATCAACAAAGCCTTTAAATCAACATGAGCTGTTGGGTGCAAGACCTAAGAATGTAACTTCTTCATCTAATACATTTATATTGCCTAATACGCGGACAGTAGAATCTGGAAATGAAGGCAATTCAACTAATATGACGAGGGCTAATGGAACATTCACTGAAGCAAGGGATTCTGTGAATGATTTAGATCAACCCAATGACTCTACTGCTTCTGTGCTCTCATCTTTTCAGCTGCTACCGATCAGATTATCGCACATACAAACGGCGGAAATGAGGGGCAGACCTGTGAGCAGAGGGCGCTTCAAGCAAAGGCAGACAAGAATCTCCGGAGAAACAAACGACCAAGAAGAATTGGACATACTCTCAATGGAAAACCAGTTAGTTTGGAAAATTTCTTCTAAATCTCTGACACCAGATGAAATCAGTCTTTTGAACAGAAGTTTGTCATTCATTCCTTCTAAAATGTCAGAACTTGCAGATAGCATTATAGACATTAAAACTTTTTCCAGGAATGTACAATTAAAACTAATGTTTGGTGATGATCGTAAATACGATAAAAAGTATTTGAAAAGACCTAGTACATTTATACCTTTGCAACATCCCATGATAGAAGTCTTTATGAATTTATGTGAAAATGATTTACATGTTAAATTAAACAATGAAAAGTTAGAATTTAAAGCAAATAATTTAACTAAAGATGAACGTGAAGCATTAAAACTATTGCAAAGTGATGAGAGCATTATAATTAAAGGGGCAGATAAAGGAGGCCCGACTGTAATAATGGATAAGCATTTTTACGATAGCAAAATGAAATCTATGCTATTGGACAGGAATGTATATGCTATTATTGACATGCATAGAGTGGATATAATGAAATATAAAGTTACTGAGTTGCTATATGCTTGTTTAATGGATAGATGGATAAGTTATGATTTCTATAATTATTTTGTAACACCTCATCCCATAACACCCATTATACAAGGGATTCCTAAGATACATAAGGATCCAGTAACCCCCCCCCCCCATAAGACTAATAGTCTCGGGTAGGGGCTGGCTTACCGAATCAATATCCACGTATGTGGAGAAGCAACTTAGACAGTTGATTAATAATAATAACAACACTATTCTGAATGATACAAAGCAATTTTTAGTTGATTTATTTCAACATCTTAAAGTGAATAAGTACATGAAAGGCCAAATAATGTTTCTAGTAACCATGGACGTGAATTCCTTATTTACCTCAATACCAAATACTTTAGGCATGGAGATGTTAAGGGAATATTTAGTGAAAGAAACAACCTATGCAGGGACTCATATATAGTTAATATGATTATTAATGGAGGTGATCTTAAATAATAACATAATGTTGTATGACCATGAGTTATACCATCAGTTGGAGGGGGTGGCCATGGGCACCCCCAGTGCAAATAGCTATGCGAATATAGTCATGGCTATTTGGGAACAAAAGTATATATTATGTAACGAATGGCCACATGTCAAGTTTTATAAACGTTATGTAGACGATTTATTTTTTCTCCGGGATGGTACCAAGCAGGAATTACTTAAATTTCATGATGCATTAAATAAGAGTACACAGTTTTGAAATATGATCTAAAGTTTTCCTCCACTACCATGGATTTTCTTGATGTTAGGGTACAAATAAACTCAAATGGTGAATGGACGACATGGATATACAGAAAAAATTGTTATAGGGACACCTATGTACATCACGGAAGTATGCATCCACATCATGTCTTTAAAAATGTAATAAAGGGGCAAGCCCTTAGGGCATCTAGACTAACAGTAGAGCAAAGTACATTTTATGAAGAACTTAATGAGCTTAGTGACAGATTTAAGAAAATAGGTTATAAGAATAAAGATATAGAGGGAGCAGTTAATGAAGCTGTATCATTAACAGAGACAAAAGGAAAACCATATTTCTCACAAAGAGTTGCAGGACTCAGTGAGTCTGCTAATACTATGAGAAATAAATGAACATTGTCTACTACCTATACTAGTAATGTTAAAGTAGTGCAAGATGTAGTCAAGAGGTACTGGCCCATATTAACGCAAGAACCCCAAATATGAGAAATTGTGGGAGAAGAACCTAGTTTTTCTTTTAAAAATCAGAAAAGCCTAAAAGGACTTTTATGCTATGGTCCAAAAACGATGGATAGCTCAGGGGAACATTATGGCACCATACTATGCACTAAATGTAATCAATGTGCATGGATAGACATATCAAGTAGATGTAAACATCCAGACACAGGCAAAGAGTATAGTTTTAAGGTAAGGGCGAACTGCCACACATCCCATATTATACATTTGGCTATTTGTGAAGTTTGCTCAAGTTACTACATTGGGAAGACCAATAGAGAGTTAAGATTTAGAATAAGGGAGCACCTTTTATGTATCAGAAACAGCGACACAAATAATGCCTTAGCCAAACATATAGTCAAGAGAGGTGAAACACACACATTTAAGTTTATGGCAGTGGAAAAAGTTAATGAGAATGAGAGAGGGGGTGATCATGTGAATAGAACTGAAACATCAGAAGTACGATGGATAATACATTTACAAGCAGACTGAGGTAGTGGTCTTAATGACAGAGTACCCCTTAAACCCATTCTAAAAAATAGGGGTATACATAAGTAAAGTAGTTACATATAGATAATATGTCACAATTTAATTGATGCATATGGTAGTTAGCATTCATTGTCCATTCTTTATTATTTATTTATCATTTTTATTTTTTATAATATATCTCATTACAACAATAATGATAGATAAAGTAATGAATATCTGGATGTATCATGTCATTAACTAAAATATATATATATATATATATATATATATATATATATATATATATATATATATATATATATATATGGCGCTCAATTTTTATGATACAATCTTTATGATACATTTTGATTGATTTTACATGATTAGTTTTATGTAATAAAAAAAAAATTGTAGCAGTAATTGACTTTATTATATGTGTCACAGTAATTGACTTTGTATAATTTTTATATAATTGAATGTATTAATTTTTTAGATGTACTTCATAGCTATATGTAGAGACTAACTGCCTTTATATATATATTTGCTATGACACCTTTAAGAAGAATGGGTGGAACATTTATTCAATTAGGAATGTTCAGAATGCCTTATATAAGAGCCTACTATGAAGTTAGAGTTTATTATAAGGTCTGATGAAGTGGATGTGATGTCCATGAAAGTGCTAACCTAATAAACTACCTGGATTTTATCTGAATTTTATTCTCGATTTTTTCCTTTGGACTTGTTTCTATGCTGAGCTCCTACATTTAGTGTATGAACCCTGGAAGTTTTTGTGCTGATAACTGTTTTTCTTCTTCTTTCTGGGGTCATTTAATCCAAGCTGCATTCATTTATTTTGTGTGTTAACTATTTAAAATATTGTGTTTGGAATATTTAGTCCTGAAACATTTTAAATAAATGACTGAAAATGTATACCTACATATACTAAGCCTGAGATTGATATTTTTTGGGAATATTCACTTTTTCTGATGTATAGCAGTCTGGGAGTTGGTGTACATATATATATATATATATATATATATATATATATATATATATATATATATATATATATATATATCTATCTATATATATATATATATATATATATATATATATATATATATATATATAAGCATAGCCAGCTTTAGGCACCAGCGAACCCTGTGATCGCTGGGGACACCCTGTTCCTGGGGGCCCCCAACCACTGCAAGTTATCTCATCTTGATATTTTGCAACATGTTTATCAAAGTAACAAAAGCTAGTACAACAATCTTGTATACTTTACAAACCAGGTGGGTAATAGCTCTTATTTATATCTCCTTTAAAATTTAAAGATCTCTTTGGTTATAGTAACAGTGTTTTATCAAGTAACAGGCTACACAATTCCATTAAATAGTTTACCACTGACATATTGCCTCTGGCTTAGTTAAACCTTGCTTGGTGGACATTCTCTCCACTAAAATCAACAACATAGCCAGCTTTAGGTACCTGCAATACCTGTGGTTGCAAGGGGGTCCTTAATCTTCCTTGACTGTGCGGGGCCCCACAAAAGCAGCTGATGGTTGGGAAAAATGACGAAAACTATATTAATTACCTGATTATGCTCTATAACCTGAACAGAGCTGTGGTACGGACCTGTTAGGACAAAGCCGATAATGAACATACGCAAGGTAAGCAGATGAATGATCAGCAGGCTGGAGTGACTGATTTGAGTGCAAACCTTGTATTTTAAGAACAGCTGATGTCTCCGATCTTCATGGATGCTTTCTTTATTTCAGGGAGTTTTATAAATACTGGTAGAACACCACATACTTCAACTCAACTTCTTTGTAGAATAATTCAGCACAATACCAAAATTAGTAGCAGAATAAAGGCTGAAATTCAGAAACAAATTTTAAATATTACTCTAATTCACTTAAAAGTTATTACAATAACACCCTTTGCATCAGCATGCATTTTTTGGACATTAAAAAGTATAACCCTCTGATGCTTGGAAATATTGGCAGTCTGTATTCTTAGAGGATTTACTAGCAAATCAAACTTTTTATGAAGGACAGAGAAAAATTATGAGCAAAATCAGGGAATGTCTGAGAAATCAGAGACAGTTGCAGGTGTGCATTACTCCTCAATTAGTTAAATAAAAAATGACTTACCCCTGTTGCTGTTTGACTACTGCTAAACAACAGTAATTGACTGATCTGGTGTGGCAGTACCAGTGTTGTACAATGTACTGCTATTTTCTGAAATAAGTACAAAACTAATATTGCTATAGCTTTTGTGTATGTTTGTAAAAAAATACCACTAATTTTTATCAATACACACACTCAATAATGCCAGGACACATACATTATTCTTGTGTGTAATCATTGAAAAATGTAGCTAACAAGTAATTACATTTCAAAAGTAATGCATAAAATATATCATAGAACATTCAGACAATTCAATCTTCAAGGAGGCTGGTGGCCCCCATTCCCCAGACTGTATAACCTGATACAGGCGGCTCCCTTAATCATCCTTGACCATGTGAGGTCCCCCAAAAGCTGTTGCTGGTTGAGGAAAAATGAGAAAAAATTTATTGATTTTCTGATTATGCTCTTTAACCTAAACAGGGCTGCCCTTGCTAGGATAAAGCTGATAATGCCCTCTGCTCTCAACTGCATCCATTTTAAAATAAGCCCTGGTCAGATAATTGTGTACAGAAAGCTACTGTAGGTTATTGGGGGGGGGGGGGATTGTGGTTACTTACTTCTTTAATTTTCATTACAGTCAAACCATAGAAGTGTGCACATGAGGTCATTACAGACTTTGTTTGGGATGAGGACAGTGTGGTCATTGTTTTTTTACTTTTCTCACAGACCTCAGAGGTGTATAAAGAATGTTACTATAGCTTGTGTAGGGGCAGTGTACAGTCTAGTGGGAACAAAGTAGAATACATTACCGTAAACTTTATTTTTTCAATTTCACATCAAGCATGTATACAGGTAGCTGCCTTTGATGGTTAGGGTTGAGGAGTGAGGCGGCATGCTATGGGTATGCATGTCAGCACTCACATGAAATACACTACTGTGGCAGCTTGAAGCTCTCCTTTCATCCCAGTCTAACATCAGAGGGATGCATAGGCAGTGACTGTCTTTTTTTGGGTGGGGGTAGGGAGATAGGCCATATTCCCAGACTGGACCTCTGTATCCAGACAACAAATGGCTTGTTTGTTGTGAGCTACTATTCTGTCTTCTTTGACTATTAAGCCTTGGGCACAACTTAATGTCGAAAGAAAAAAGCCTGAAATTCTTTTCTTACTCATGGTTCTGTTTAAGCCACCATTGGATGAAATGGTTGGAAATATTCTCTAAAATGCATCCCAGAGCATCTATAACCCCTGTGGCTTCTTGGTTCTTGGCTTATTTGAGTTATTTCCTAAATGGTATCACTGTGGTGACTTGCTCAGGAAAGGTGTGCTGGAAAGATGCAAGGAAAACTTAAGCTGAACAGCAACACTGAATTTCTTTCCTTAATCATTAGTTCTGCACAAGTCATCACTGGATGAAAAGATGATGTAAAAAAGAAGCAAAATTAAAATGCACTTTAGAGCATATAGACAGCATTTCAGCTAAGCATAGTGTGGTACATAGGCCTGTTGTACAGTAAGAGCATTGTAGCTACAGGTCAGTCTGTGCTCTCTATACCAAAATGTTTGTAGCATGAAATAAAGGCTGCTTTGGAGGGGTGGCAGTGACAGGGTGATACTTTAAAGGAAGTTCCTAGGGAGTCCCAAAACTTTACAACATTTGCTGGGGGCCCCAGAAATGCTAACACTGGGCATGTATATAAGTTCAGTATGGGGTGCAGGGGGCCTTGCTTTACTGGAAAATAAATAAACAAGAAGAGACAAATTCAAGGCTAAAATACCCAAAGACATTAACCTTACCTGTGAAATAAATATAACTTGCTGGAGAGATAGCTATGTATCCCAAAGACTCTAGAACAGGCTCTCCATCCATGTGAAGCAGAGTCCCTCCCTAACCCAATTCAAGTGTAACTTGGACAACTGGATGGGGAACAGGAAATTCATCCCTGATTTGTCACCTATACTTGTAATGGGCATAGGCAGCCTGTAAATGGTTTATCTCCCAGGCTCCTGCTTATAAATGTTTCATCTTCCTAGCCCCTGCTTGCACTTAGATAGGGTATCAAAACCTGTCAGAGACTTGGGCTGCATGGCTGAGCTTAAAAAGGCCCTTGTGATCGTTAGCCTAGTGCACACCTATGAACCTATTATGTATTATGTATGTGAAGCTTTCTGATTTGTGCGTGCATCATGACCTTTCCTTCATCAGAAACACGCAACTATTCAGCTACTGGAGCTGATTGTAATAACATGGTTTGCCATATCCTATAACCACCATTTTGGTGAACAATTATGTGGTGGTAGGATGGACCCCAGGGGAGAAAACACCCATCTAATGTAAGAGAGAGAGAGGCCTTGCTATTTCTTCCCTGTACTTGGGTGAATATAGAGTGCCTGCAGTCAGCTACCTTTAGACTTGACTGGAAGATGAGCTGGGATTTTCTGTACTGGGGATGAGAGCAACTGTGTGAATGACCAGCAGAGATGCCAGAGACCTGCCATTGGAGAGATGAAGTTTTGAGACATCATCCCCTGCCTATCTGTGAGTATACAGTTTCTTTGATTTCAGTGTTGTATAGCATTACAAATTCACTTTTATCCATTACTGTGGTGGTTATCAGGGAAATGCTACCAAAATGTGTAACTGTTGTATGCTACTGGTTGATGCCTTTATAGACTCTAATGCAGTTGTAATTAGTATTCACTCCACTTTTTTCCCTGAAGCCTTAATTAGTAATATTTTTTTGCATAGCCTTGTATTTTCTCCATTACTTCCTAGTATATCCGCTGGTTAACCAGCAGGCTGCATAGCCCTCTAGCTGATGTTCATGTCACCACAGGACAATGCCGGACACCTGGACATGGCATAAGTCATGTCACCACAGGACAATGGCAGGTACCAGAACATGACATAAGCTCACCTTTATGCATTTTCACTAATACAGTCACTGATTCTTGGATGGCATGACAATTAAGCTGTAATGCAAATAGAATACATTTGGTGTATACAATTATCACACTGCCTGGGCAATGAATAGACAAGCCCAGACACATATCACTGTCATTTGTATTACGGAATGTCAATGCATATGTTTTTTTTCTAAAGTACCTTCTTTTTCTTTTCTTTTCTCAGGCACATAAAAAATGTTATTTAACTGTCACATGCAGATAAGGAGACCGTAGAAAGTGTCCCCACCCTAGTCTGAGATGTATGCTTGCTTTTATTTCTAATACTGAATTTCATACTGCTATCATTTACAATGTACTCAACATTTTCTTGTCATTTTGTCTCCTTTGCAGGTTCAGAACAGGTGAGGGCACCTCTTGCTTAACCTGGATCCGCCTTACAGTACTTAGCACATCTAGTAGGTCCGACTGCTACCTCAATGGGTAGAACCGGTGGCTCCTCTGCAGTGGGTAGCTCAAGACATGCTGCCATCCCTGAGCATGCTGGGCTGTACGAAGTGTTTGAGGAGGCAGTGGGGAGGGGGATAGAGAGATGCTGGAGCCTCTACTACCACTTCCTTTAGTGGGTTTAAGACTCACTAGGTTGGAAGACTGTGGATACAAAGACAACAAAGCCTAGAAAACCGTGACACCTTGGAAGTTAACAAACCATATTATTCTCTGGCCTGGTGAGATCATGTGCCTGTCTTTATTTCACCCATCCTCCATGATCTGTGCATTCACTCTTTTGTGGCATTTCCACCCCTGGTACAGGTCCACAGTTCTTCCCCATGACCATTTGTCCATCCTCTGTTTGTCTGTCTACCTTATCATTACTGAACCCAACATATTGTGTGATGATGACTCCTTATGTTCGTCTTGTCTGTCAATTTATGTTTATTACTAATACTCTTCCCTCTTCCCCGGTTTACATTCATATGGCAGCCTTGCACAACATAGATTCTGAATTGCATGAAGGCATATAATTGAAGTGTTTAAAAGACGTTTAAATGTTGAATGAATTTTAAAAATGGAAGTCGATGTTTTGAAGTCTGCTGCTGCGTTTATGAATGTACAGGGGTCCGTATCATGAATGGAAATCACGGTACAGACAGCATTGAGAAATTTACAATTTACCTTTTTCCTCACTGTAGTGCAATCTCGGAGTTGGTGTATACAATTTGCAGGGGGTGTAGTCCCCCCTCCCCCAATGTACAAACAGGTAGATTTTTGTGTTTTTTGGACACTTCCACACTTGGTGGTTTTGGGCTGTTTGCGAATGTCACAATTAAAAAAAAAAATGAATAATTGCAAATGTCAACCATCAGGGTTCTTTAATTTGACATCTCATCCACTCGGCTGTCTGTAATTTGGCTATTAGTGGTGCTTTTTTTCTACAAAAATGTTCTGTGATTTGGTTAAATGAATGTAAACCCTCTTCCCTATGTATTGTGCCTTATTTTACTACCCTTTATCCATCCCCACCTCCCCTTATATAGTTTAGATGAAAGTATCTATCTCCAGCAAAATGATTACGTATTCTTCTCTCCCACCTCCAACACAATCATGTTATGTCATCTTACTGTATTTTCCTTCTCTCCTCTCTTCATTCCCCCTTTTCCAGCTTTTTTTATCCACTTCCTTTCCATACTTCTAAGTGCAATAGAGTGGTGTCCATCAATAGACACCTACAGAGTAAGTCTTTTGGCAACGTAAGTACGACTGCTATCCAGTGGCAGAGAGCTCAGGTATGTGCATCAAATCATGTGTTATTAATGTAGAGTGATGTTTTAAGTGACCTTTGTTAATCTTCAAAAGATACAGCAGAAACATATAAAGATAAACAGGTATATCTAGGGTGAAGAGAAGGGGGCAGCTGCCCTGGGTGCAAGCTGTCAAGGGGCATGGCTGTCAGATGTCAGGTCAGTGTTAGTGCTGACTAGCATTCATCTCTGAAGTCCAATATGCTGTATTTACAATCTGTATTTCAATGCTTTCAGAGTTCTGTGTCTGGTATTCATACCGCAGCAAGGCACTTATTACATTGTAGCAAGTGGTTTCCTATAGTATCTCAATAGAAAGGAGCTTTTCATCTTTCTTTTTTTGTTGTTCCGCAGCTTGAAGTTAATGAAGTACTGGATTGGGAGGATGGCACCAGGCACCAGAATAGCCAGCTAGTCCTCAATGCAAGTACATAGGAGTTGCTCATGTGTGCAATACACACATACAAAAGAATTCCTGTACACTTCTCTACCACTCGGCTGATTGTAATTTGGCTATTAGCACCTAATTAATGCATTTTCACCTCTGCATGGTTTGCTTGGATGGCTGCACATATGTAAAACCATTGCCACTAGTTCAGACCTACTGCATTTTCACATGATTGTTACTAGTTATTGCTTATTCTATCCATTTATAGCACTTTTTATTGTCTGCTGTATACTATTTGTACTGTATTTTATTGCTATAAACTAATCTGCACTATTGTACTGAAATTGTCTGCCTTACAGGGCCTGTTAAATCACATTTGATATTGTCACACTGTTTGTAAAGCTTTTTTAGCTAGCTTCACTGTGTGAAAGGTATTAACTGGAAATTTTCTCTATTTGTTAAGCATCTGTTTGTTCTAATTTCCTGCCAAGGAGTATATCATATAACTGATTTGTTTGCCATTAAAAACGTTCTCTAGAGTCTCCTTGCTCCTTTATCCATTTAAAACTTTAATTTAGTGGCTCACTGCTGTTTTTCTGCTGTGATAAACATTTCTGTAGTGTTTTCTGCCTAAAATAGTGTAGCTAGTAGCCTGTTTGTTTGTTTGTTTGTTTGCAGTGGCTTGTTTGTTCTGAGCATATATTACAGGCCATCTTGAATTAGCAGAAGCCTTTCTTCATCTTAGTTAGAGGATTGTGTTGATTGGTTACTGGCTGGTAAAGGTTGGCTGGTCTCTGGCTTGGAGTAAGCACTCATTGGTCCTTATGAGATTTTTTTAAGTTGTTTCAGGTTGTACCTTCTGTTATTTAGGCCCTACCTTTGAGAGGAATTATGTTTATTCACACTGAGCTGAACGGAGCCGGGGCACTGACCACAACTCCGATCTGTGATATATAACAATAAGTATCCTGTTTTTTTTTTTTTTTTGTTTATTTATACTAGTTATTGCTTATTCTAACCATTTATAGCACTTTTTTATTGTCTGCTGCCTACTATTTTTGCTGTATTTTATTGCTATAAACTAATCTACACTATGGTACTGAAACTGTCTGCCTTACAGGGCCTGTTAAATCATTTTTGTTACTGTCATACTGTTTGTAAAGCTTTTTTAGCTAGTTTCACTGTGTGAAAGGTATTAACCTGAAATGTTCTCATTTGTTAAGCATCTATTTGTTCTGATTTCCAGCCAAGGAGTGTATCATATAACTGATTTGTTTGCAGTTAAAAGCATTCTCTAGAGTATCCTTGCTGTGCTCTGTTTAAAACCTTCATTTAGTGTCTCACTGCTGTTCTTCTGCTATGATAAACATTTTTGTAATGTATTTTGCCTAAAATATTGTAGCTAATAGCTGTAGCATAGTTTCTCACCCTCCCTCCATATTGGTGTCTTGTTCTTATACTTGGTAGCTTTGCAGTTGCCTGCCCCTAGTGTAAACTTGATCTGAGACACTCCTCTCAGTCCAGTGTCATTAGCTCATTCTACCTAATACAGAGAGAACATTTGGAAAGGCCAACCCCCTTAGTTTCTTAACATTGAATTATCTCCTTTCTCCCTTTCCAGTTTACTAAAAAACAAACTTTATTCAGCTGCTTTTACAGTATTTGTGCTTCCTCCTCCTACTCTATTACTTCATCTTGTTTTTTTTTTTACTTGTTTTCTATAAAGTGCTCAATTGCATATTCTCTGCTGCATTTATTACTGCTTGTTTTTAGCCTGTTTAATTTTTAAGTGTTATTCTAAGCGTTATTCTAAGCCCTTAAGTTTTGGTTTAAGCACTTTTGCTTTAGGCCTACCCCTTAGCTCTCCCTGGCCTCTCTCCCCCTCAGATTCTGATAAATAAGGATGGATAATTTCCTACGGTTTCTCCTGCCAGCCTGGTTGATATGGGCATTCTGAGACAGTGTAGCAACTGCCTCTGTATACAGACATCCATCTACTACTAACTCCTAGGAACACAATTTGTGAGAGATGCAATTACATAAAGAAACTAGAGTCTATGCTCTCTCCCTCACAAGCCAGTATATCTGGCATTGAGAAGGTTTTCAACACAATTTCTATACCTCAAGCACCACCCACAACTAGACAACACATATTCACATATGCGGAGGTACACAGCAAAAACAAACCCAAACAAAGGAGATCTCAGAGGCAAAAACACATGAGAACTCTAAATCCTCCACACCACATACCATACATAGTCTACACACAAGTGTCTTGCAACCACTTAGGCCTAACCACAAACCCAACATATTAACCATAGGAGACTCCATTGTGAGACACACAGATGTGCCTCTCAACAGGCTGGATAAGAAGAAAGTCACGGTTAGTTTGTCAGATGCCAGAATCCACCATATCACACATTCACTCAAGTCTCTCAACAACAGGTACCGTTATGACTCTGTCATAGTCCATGTTGGTGTGAATGACTTGAGACATACCTCCGTGGACTATATGAAGAGATACACGATTGAGCTCACTGAATACGTGTCTCAGGCAGGTATGTCCCTAGCCTTAAGCAGCATTCTACCATCATCCAAAATGATGCCTCAATACAAACAGAAAATTATTGACTTTAACAACTGGCTTAGTTTCTGGTGTCATTCCAGGGGGATCCAGTGCCTGACAGCCTGGGAAGATATGATTGACAGACCATGATGCTTTGCTAGAGATGGCCTGCATCTGTCTCACTTGAGCTTCAGTCTTCTGGCAAAAGCCATTGCCTCCCCATAGTGCCTTTTTTAGAAAAAGTCACAAGGTCAATATTACCAATATAAAAATTTCAACAAAATGCAAATTAAAGGGTATGCTGCTAAACGCTAGGAGTCTAAACATGAAACTCCACCCATTACAAGTATTCTTAACCCTGGAAGATGCTGACATTTGTGCAGTCACAGAAAACTGGTTCACATCTGTGGAGAGCACCCAATTACCTGGTTACTTATCCTATCATACATTCAGACCCCAAAATGTGGGCAGCAAAGCCAAAGGAGGTGGAGTTTCAATATATATTAAAGACACACACATACCTCCAGGCTGGTCAAACAGTATGACACACAGGAGACACTCCAGGTGTTGTTAACCATTGTCAAGACCCCTATTCAAATTATAGCTAGATACAGGCCACGAAATTTTACTCAAGATGCCCACTCTACCTATCTGGACCTCTTCAAATCTATCAAGATTCAACCCTTTACCCTGGGTGACATTAATTACCAAACCATAGACTGGAAAAACTACTTATGCCAGAACACAAATGCCCAGAGATTCCTCGATTTTATCAATGCAAATGTCTTGGAACAGCTAGTCAATACCCCCACAAGAGGTGATAATATCTTGGACTTGGTATTAACCAACATGTGTAACCACTGCAGCACCCTTACGGTATCATCCTCCCTGGTAAGATACGACCATAAAGCGGTCAGTTTCAAAGTCACCATCTCCCCTGACCCCCCCCCCCCCCTCTAGCTAGGGTCAAGCAAAAAAACTTCCCCAAAAGCTGATTACAACATCCTGAAGGATAGTATAAACAGCTTCACAGCCCCCCCCACTATAGGAACTGGCACCAGTATACAAATCTACACCAAAGTACTATACAAGCATTTATATAGATGCATGGAATCAGGAAGACCTGACAGGAAAAAAATAATCCTCTGCAAGGAAAAGTAAACCTGTCTGGTGGATATCTGCAATAAATAAACTGTATAACAAAAGGAAAACATTGCTGTCCAGGACCAAGAAGGAGCAGGTGCCCAATTGGAAGCAATCTCTCCTTAGCCTGAACAAGCAAATAAGAGCACTAGTGATATACTCTAAAGCCAAGTTCAAGTCCAAATTGGCCCCATCTACTAAAGACAATCATAAGGCCTTCTTCACATATGTCCACAATCTCAAAGGAAGCACCCAGATCTGTTCAGAACTGGTGGTCAAGGACACCACATACACAAATGCTGTAGATATAGCCAATCTACTGGTTGACAGATTCAGCAAAAACTTCTCCCCTCTGCCCCCCCATCAGTAAATCAGGACATCTCCAGTACCTGCACCCCACCCCTTATCTCTAGGGAACAGGTCATCACTGTCCTCTCAAAGGCAACAAATACAGCCTCCATGGGCCCCGATAACATCCCAGGCTGCATCCTAAATGAACTTAGGCATGAACTGGCAGCACCATTAGGCACCCTGTTCAACCAAAGCCTGAGTACTGGCTTGGTCCCAGCCAAGTGGAGAACAGCCACTGTCATCCCTTTCCACAAAGGTGGAGAGTCCACCGATCCAGGAAATTATAGACTCATCAGCTTAACTAGCCTGATCTGCAAGGCCATGGAACGGATTATCATGGACCATTAACAGGGACATTGGCAACCTCCAAACACTCAACCACATACAGTTTGGCTTTGTCAAGGTGAAGTCATGTCTGTTAAATCTTGTTGACTTCTTTGAGACAGTCACCAAAGCCTTGGATGAGGGAAAGATGGTGCACACCGCCTACCTTGATCCGGCCAAAGCATTCAACACTATTCCTCACTCGGGCATAGTAGATAAACTCTCTCAACTAGGCATTAATCCATATGTTACCAGATGGGTAGCAAACTGGCTCATTGATAGAACCCACCTAATCAAAATAGTGGAAGCCATCTCAAGCAGTAGACCCGTAATGAGTGGCATACCTCAGGGATCGGTCTTGGGGCCTCTGTTACTCAGGATATGCTTATTTGAGGTGCAGGCCAAAACCAGTAGGCTGTAGCTGACTGAGTTTGCAGATGACTGCAAGCTGGGCACAGTCTTCATTTCCCCAAGTGATGAGGACGGTCTCCAAGAGGGTCTCACCCAAACAAATGACTGGTGCCAGAAACATGGCCTCAAGCTGAATGCCAAAAAAATGCATCCTCATCCACTTTGGGAAGAGTGATGTCTCTCATATTATCATATTAATAACAACATCCTAAGTACACAGTCAATCATGAGGGATTTGGGCACCCAGGTTGATAGCAACCTTCACTTTTGACCACCATGTTGTTTCCATTGTATGGAAAGCTTTTTACATGGCCCATCTCATAAGTAAGGGTATCATCCAGGGACAAAGATGTCATAACACCCCTATATTCTTCCCTTATAAGGCCAGTTATTGAGTATAATGCCCCCTTTTGCATATACCACGCAAAACATATGCAGCAACTGGAGAGACCACAGAGGTTCCTCACCAAGAGAATCCAAGGCCTCAAACATCTACCCTACACAGATAGGCTAAAAGCCCTGTCCCTCTGCTCAGTTTCATACAGACTCCTCAGAGGTGACCTCTGTCTAGCATACAAAGCAATCTCAGACCCCACCTTGGTGGGACTGCTGCATATCAACAAGTCAAGCTCTACTCAAGCAACCAGTATGCGTGACCTCAACCTAGTCTGTGATATCAATAGGACTTGGTGGGACAGATTTGTTTCCCAGAAACTTCCCATCTGTGGAATAGACTCCCACTTCACATCAGTCAGCATACCTCATTATCCGTTTTTAAGTGCAACCTGGATAACTGGATGGGAAACAGAAAATACGCCCCTGGAATTCCACCTGTGTCCCTGCTGGATAGGGTGTCTGAGTGCTGACTTGTCTAAACATGGGCTAAACTCTTGGCTAGGCTTATAAGGGCCTCAGAGCCAATAGCCTAGTAACCTCCTATGATCCTATGATCCTATGATGAAGTGCGACTATTTGCACATTAGTCTTACACTCTTGTGTGGTGCAGGAATAAGAAAATTACCATGATTTTCCTTTTTGTTCTTACAACTTTTGAACAAATTGCTGATTTTATAGTGGTTTCTTTATTGTACCTTCCTTAACCATCACAGTTAGTATTGCTTCGGATACAGGTTTCTCTTTGAGCTAGATTTTGAAGGGGCAGACATTGCTCCAAATATATCAAAACTATGTCATAGTTTTCAGGTCTTTATCTTCATATTCTTAACTTCCTTGGGATTTATGTTTAATATATAGTAAATGAGAGAATGGCCTGAGTTGATTGTGATTGTGTTATTAATAGTATATACAATTAATACCAATAGCAGTAATATTAAAGTAGTAATATAAAATATAAAACATATCTATATTACACCCAGTCAGTTCTTTTGTTATTAAAAAAAATATTTTAAAGTCTTATGAAATGAGATAACCTCGCCATTAGTGTGATTTTGTTCTATTTATCATTCTATTATGCACATTTTGAAATTTCTGGAAAGTCTAATTGTCCCATAATATACTCTCCATGTAAACAGTCTGTAATTTATTTCTATCCCATTTAAAGAAACACCAAAAGGCCTATTTGAGCACAGACACAATTGTTTTTCTTACACAAGTTCAGAAGTCATGTCATTATTTCTATCTATCATCTATCTATCTATCTATCTATCTATCTATCTATCTATCTATCTATCTATCTATCTATCCATTTTTCTAATCCATCTATTTTCATGAAATATTTTCTCATATATACAGACTTTCTTATAACGAAGTATCAGATAGTATCAGTTATTGCTCATTCCTCACTTTTTATATTGCTGCCCGTGAAGTCTGCCCAGCATTTTATGTTGGCAAGACAAACAGGAACATTAAAGAATAGATCAGAGATCACATATCTGACATCTCTGGAAAAGTTACTACAAATGCTCTATATAATCATATAAAAGATAACTTTAAATTTGTAGCATCAAGAGATTGAGAGGGGGGATTTAAAAACCTGCACTGAAGGCATGGAATATGACTGGATTCATTGCTTGAGGGCTGATGAATATCCTGGCTTGAATGGCTGTGTTAATTTAAAACCTGTTCTAAAGGCGAGGCACTTTAGATGTTAATAGAATGTTAACTGGTTTTATTATGTGATTATGTGTTATACATGATTCTGCAGTTTGGTTCTCTGTCACTAGCAACTTGAGAAAACATTTTATTGTTAAAGCTTGCCTTTTATCTTAATAAATTGCTTAGGTGGAATCTCAGTGACTTTCTGTTCATATTGATAGTTTTGAATATGTTAGGCTTTGACTGAACACTACCTCTGTCTCTTCATGCACTTCCACATCTATGGTATCTACATCACAACTTCATTAGTTGTCTTTTAAGTTTTCCACCCAGTTTCTTTAATAGATTATATTCCTTTGTTATGTTTAGTAATGAGAACGATTTTACATTTTGTGTTACTCAGTTTATGTTGTTGAATTTAATGTTTACAGTATTTCTTGGCAGAGTACACCAGTACATATTATAGTATAAATTTAAATTCAGATGTGTTGTTGCACTAATAAAATTAAACACAAAAAAAAACAAATATATATATATATATATATAAACACTATTGCCAGGAGAATGAGCTGTGAATAAAATAAATAACTATAGCAGCATGAGTTGTGAACTGAACACAATAAGTAAGAGTAAGAAGAAAATAATTGTGTTTTCAAAAGATAGGACTTTTCTTAAAAAAATGGCTAACACCGGAAACACTGTCAAACACCAAGAGAGAGGATTCCAGAGATGAGGTGTCTGATGGCAGAAGGTGCACACTTTAGAATATTTCATGGTTTATACAACTCTTCTGAATAGGAATGCTAAGCTTTTGAGGGGTTATATATAGGACCAGATGTGCTTTTAGATATGAGTACCCATGTCGTGTAGGGCTAAACAGACCACCAATACACGAACATTAAAGGTGATGTTAGACTTTATTGGGGACCAATGCTCACTTCTTAAAGCAGGTGTGATACTTCTGTAACATTTAACTTCCATGCCTGGAAGCTCTGTGCATAGGGAGCTACAATAATACAAGTTGAGACCAATGCATATCACACCACTTTATGATACTGAATTAAAAATAAATGCTTGATATGTGCAATGTTCCTCAAGATGGACAGGATAATTAGACAACAGAAGAACTTGGTTCCTTAGTACCTGTCTGTTGAAAATTACACCAAGGTTTTACATTTTTTTGAACATATTCCAAATTAAACCCCACATGTGATGGTGGGGTTCAAAGCTGGGAGGTCTGACTGCCTAAAAGCGTCACGAGTAGGGATGGCCATTGTCTTGAAGGTTTTATGTTGATTACGGTTCAACTAATTCTGAATGTATTTCACATTCTTACCTAAGGAAACCACATTAGGCAAATTTTCCTGAGAGAAAGAAAGGTAAATTTGAGCATTTATTTATCCTTTGTTGAGCGGATTATTTCTATTAGTCCAGTCACCTTTTTTCAGGGGAGATCCAAGATGGTATTTATATAAATTAGGAAAATTTAGCCATGGCACTTGAGAATTTCCTATATTCTTTTTGATAAATGCCATGGGATCTTTTACATGCACTGAAGCTATCACCAGGTCAGGCAGGTTGGGCCTTGGTTTAATGCCTCATCCAAAGGAGGGCAGACTCAGGAGTGCAGCACCTCAGTAATGGTGCACTGCAGTGTTAGAAAATGAAAATGAATCCAATCACCTGGAAGTGGGAAGAGAACTCACAGCCTTTTGATCTTCCAGTAACAAAGATGACTGTGCAATCTCTTGAGCCACTGGAGCTGAATAGATAACATGATTAGCATAGCAATAACAATGTATCGCTCTCTTATAAATGAGATAACCATTTGGAAACCTGGATACAGAGAACTGCAATAGACCCAAATCACGCCTTGTGGGATCCTTGATGTGATGTGGTAATTGGATAAAAAAATTAATGCCAGAGGCTATCCATTGGGTATGAGCAGTGAGGTAGGAGGCATATCCATCCTGGGTGGTGCCATAAGCCCCATAATAAGTCTGTAGATAATATAGCATGATTTTGTGGTCTACCATATCAAAATGTGAAGAGACATCAGTAGGAACAGGACTGAATAAAAATGTTGACCTGTACCAATGAAAGGTCATTTAAAACCCTAGTTTTTCATTTTGGAGTGTTATGTCTGGTGAGGAAGCGGGACTAGAAGAGATCATAAACTCAAAAATGTTAGACTGAGTCAAGCTGCCAGTGAGCAGATTTTTTAATAATCTTAATAAAGAAAAGATTAGTGTGCAGTTGGTTATCATATGAAATCAAGAGTAGATTTATTTTAAATGGGGGTCATCAAGGCCTACATTAGAAAAAATGAAAAGATGCAACTATTCAGAGATGAAAAAGATGATATGACAGATTACAAGCTCCAGCACATCAAAAGAAAGAACAGTTTACATTATTGGGTATGGGTCTAATTCACCAGTGACAGGACAGATCCTTGAATTAATAGAAGGCTGTTGTAATCTGACATCTGAATCAAAGTCCAAGTAGACCAAACTTCCCTGGAGCTTATTGTGGGAGAGGATATTGCTCTCAATGCCAGCTTTGCTACAGAAATTGAAGTGGCTAGCTCAAATACTTCAGAAGAAAGTACCATATTGGCGGTCAAACAAGTCGAAAGCATACAAATGGTTGATTTGATGCAGATGAGAGTGTGCTCAACAGGAACACTGCCTTTTTATGAGCTGTCTCAGCTTGGTGTCCAGCACTGTCTGAATCAGTTCTTAGCTTGTAGTCATGGAAAGCAGATTGCCTCCATTTATATCCAAGCCTCTGCTCCATCCTCCTTATTCTCCAAGTTCAGCCTCTAACTGAGGCTCACATAGAACAAGGCAGGCAGAATACAAAGATGGGGCAAGCAGATCCCGAAATGACCTTACAGCCATGTTATAGACTGCAACTGACTCCTCAGGTCCACAAAGACCAGGAACTACAAAGAACCAAAGGAAGGTAGAAAAAAACTGTTGAGCCATTGCAGCACTTTTAAACTGCCATTTTTAATTACTTTTCAGGTGCGTCTTTCTCCATCTTATTTCAGTAGATTACACTAATGCAGCCTGCTTTTTTACATTATTCATAAAAGACACATGGTTGTTTTAAACTATTATATTATTCACTTAGTTAACATAGAAATGCATCTAGTCATAATATATAATTATTTAGGATAAGGGCAGACATAAAAAAACTTCACCCTGATTATACATTTTCCCTTTTCCAAGTTCCCCCCATTCATGCTTGGCTTTCCAGTTTGGATTGAGGCTCCATTTTCACACTAAAACATGTTGATAAAATGCTCTCATTTCTCAGAAACATTCCTAAGGCCCCAGAGAGCAGGATCTTCCCACTAAACAAATACAGGATAAAAGTTAACAAATGTTCCTGCTTTCTGAAAAGTTTCAGCAGTAAAATAGAACAAGAATTGTGAAAAGAGGAGTGTCTTCTAGAATGCCATATGAGGTTCACCCAGCTCAGCAATCAGGTCAGTACAATAACCAAGATGGCTAAAGCACTTAATATAAAAAATGCAAAATCAGATTTTAACCAACAGCGATGGCACTGGACAGAACTTAAGAAACTGCTTTTTTCTCAACTGCTTCCTCTGCTTTGCATAATAAAGATTTATTGCAGGAAATCCACACCCTCAACATTCTAGCTAATAAATTGAAAGATTTATGTATTCACCTGTCCCTTCTGCTGCAAGTCTTTCTTTGCCTAACACTCCTCTGTTACCAGCTCATTGGTACCTACCTTTCCTGTTTCAGAGAGCATTTCAAGGTCAGCTAAAACATCCTCCTTACAACCTTCGGAAAATGGACTGTCTTTTTCCTTTCTGAAGTTATTTGCTTCTGATACATAACCCAATGCTTGAAAGTGAAAAATGTCCAAATAGAGAGAGGATAAAATCAGCAATGAAAGGAGAGTAATATTGCTGGAACTAAATTCATCCTCAGTCTTGGCAAGTACCTTCACATAGTAGACCCTGTTTTCACAAAATCTTACCAATACACTAATGATACATAGACTGTATTTATATAGCATATACCACAGACAGAGGCAAGTTAAAAAATAAAAAAAGACAGTTCCAGTGCTTAATCTTGGCATGTGTACTGACACCAGAACTGAAACAAATAGTGTAGAATCCTCAAGACATGAAAACAATGGGGTTAGGCCAGGCTCAGGGGGTCCCCCCCTGTTGTAGAGTGAAGTAGTAGCCCACAAAAAAAAATGTAGGCTAATAGAGAACCATAAAGATGGTAGTCTGGACTACTGAGGATAAGGAAGATATTCAAAAAGATTATGAGAAAATTAGAGGAAAGAAAAATACATGCACAAAAAATTGTCGAAAGCTTCAAATGCAAATTTATGTGCATTAGTACAACAAATTCATGAAAAACATTACATAGACAAAGAAACTTTGGGCCACTTAGAAAAAGAAGTGGCAGAAGAAGTGTGAAAATATAAAGAACAAAACTTAGAGATTTTTGAAAGGTATAAAAAAGAAACATGGACATGGGAAAGAAAAAGATTTAATATGGTGCAATATTTATGCTAAGGAAAAAGGCAAAACTAATTGATACAAAAAACAGCACCAAAGATATTTGAATAAAAATACAGGCAAAGATATCTGGATATGGTAAATTTCACAATAAAAAATAACAATAAAACAAAGGAGGAAAGTAGAAAAGAGGATTACTTATGGAAAGTTAAAGAGATAGAAACTGAAGTTATGGATTACCTGCAAAGTGAGGGATTTAGTGTAGAAAATCCAACTTGGTAGCATCAAGGCATAATAGAACAATGAGTCCCCAAATTAAGGAAAAACAGGTGGAACAGGAAGCATCTGATTATTTGCCACATGAAGATATTTTGGAGTCTTCAGCAGGAAACCAGTATAAAGATTCAATTGGAGTTGCACAGCAAGGGAAGAAGTAGGAAACAGTGGGAACTCTGATAGAATCGATGTTGTGGAGTTATAGAAAATTAGGCACTTTTCTGTTAAACCCCTACACTTCACGCTGCTGTGTTTTGCCGCTATTCAGGCTGTCTTACACTTAACCTGTATTTTGGAAACTGGAATTACATTACAGATTGGTTGTGCCCAGATTGTTATCAGCAGCATGTTTTATTTGCAGTGTATCCCGCCAGAGTAGGCTACCCCTCGCCTTTGTATCAAATTAGATATTGCAATGTTGGAGCGGTATTAGAAGCGGATGTTTCATGATAAAATACAGCACCACCGCCACTAAGAGTTCTTTTTGAGACTCGTTCACAGTTGCATCACATTTACAGTTTTACGTGATAGTGTTCAGAAAGAGTTATGCAGTATATGCACTAAAAACACTTAAGGGCAGAAGTTGTTGCTAGCCAACGAGAGATAGATAATTTCAACCCGACATAGTCAACAAATGTCCACCATTCATCGAAATGGGATCTGACAATTTAATTGTAAAAACGCAATCCAGAGCTCACTGTTGTTCCAAGTAATATCCTTCATTCTGTGAACAAAGCCAAGGCTAAATGTAAACAACCCAGGCTCTTCAAGTACATATACAAAGTAACATGTTTTACATTTATTTCTTACAATAAGCTTACTTCTGCAAGCAGAAATGCTGTGCTTTTTACAATTACTCCATTCAGTTAGCTCAGATTAATAACTGTAACAGACGATGGTGCAATACAATACACGGTACTTTTCCGTTAAAATAAAGCTCAGTTTTACTACTAATATCCAGGTATCACTTTTTTCCTTTACTAAACTTTCCAGACTTGCAGAATAGCTGCAAAACACAGCAGTGCGAAGTGGTAGGGGTTTAACTGAAAAGTACCGAAAATTAATTTCCATATGAAAGAGTAATGAGTGATGCAGGGTACAGCTGAAGAGAATGTGACACAGGAAGACATTCTGGAATTTTCTGTAGAATGCTTGCAGGAAACAGAGAAGAAATAACGTGACCTCAGTTTAGAAGAAAATGATTTAAGGGAATAAATTGATTGATTTAATAGAGATGGATAGACATATTAAGATCGAGGAAAGAAATGGATTACAGAAACTCAACAAGACCCAAAATGTTAGAAGTCTGATAAAACAGATGAGCACTGCAATCAAGACTTTAGCAGAAATTCAAGTGACATAACAGGAGTAAATAGGATATATTTCTGGGCAACTAAATTAATAGCAGATAAAGTCATATCACAAAAATGCAGAGCAATAAGGGAAAGGAAGGGAAGAAATGAGCATTGAATATCTAAAACTATAAAGCAACTGAGACAAGAGGTGTCACTGTTAGAAGAGTACAAAAGAGGAAACAGATCAACAGAAATATTTAGGCTAGACATGACAAAAGCAACATGCAATATTAGAACAGCCCAGGATCTATCATACATTGCTGCAAATAATAAACTAAGGATATCAGCACAGGCAGAAAAACCTATAAGATATGCAAATAAACATAAAGAAAAAGTAAAAAATAAGCACTTCATTGATGAACCAAAAGGTTTTACATAGAATTGAGATAAAATACAAAAGGAATAGAAACACCACCCATAAAAGAAGAAATAGACACATGTTGGAGACGTATCTATGAAGACCCTGTGGAACACAACAAAGATGCTGAATGGACAGAAGAAAAAGAAACAGTAAGAAGTTCAAATATACAGAATATGAAATTAGATGAAGTAACAACCAGAGAAATTTAAATAAAATTAAGACCAGCTCCTAAATGGAAAACTATTGGCTTGGATGCAGTACCTAACTTCTGGCTAAAAGTATTAATATCTTTACATGATGATTTTAGCCTTGAGTAGGAACTATTTATATGCACATCTTGAGCAGACACCAGTCTGGTTAGCAACAGGGAAATGATATTCCTCTTCCTTAAGAGTGAACCTACAAGTCATCATAAGAACTATCGACCAATAATTTGCCTTCCACTGACGTACAAACTATATACTGAAATTGTTGCTGACAAAGCTTTTAGTCATTTAGTAGAAAACTCAATCATGGCAAAAGAACGAGATGGTAACAAAAGAAAGTCATATGGAACAAAGGATCGTTTGTTGTTAAATAAAGTCATAATAAAGAATTGTAAAAAGGGGAAAAAAATCTAAGTATGACAATGGCTAGATTACAAAAAAAAATCTGACAACATCCAGCATTCATGGATAAAGGAATGTTTACAGATGTATAAGATAAACTCTACACTGATCAATTACATTACAGTGATCATGAAACAGTGGCAAACCATTTTCCAGCTAAGTCATGATAAAGGATACATTATTATCCCGGGGGGGGGGATATTCCAGGGTGACTGTTTGTCACCACTGCTCTCTTTTCTTGCCCTTAACCTATTAAGTTGTTTATTTAACAGATTAGGTCATGGTTACAGTTTGGCTCCTAGACAACAGGAAAGTGTAAAGACTTCTCAACTTCTTTTTACTGATGATTTTAAACTGTATAGTTCCATCAGATGAGAAGCTGAAAGCACAACTGGAAGTGGTCAAAATGTACACAGATGATATAAGAATGTCATTTGGTCTTGATAAACGTGCAAAAATAAAATTTAAAGTAGGAAAGCTGCAGCACCAAGAAAATATCAGCCTTTGACAAGAATGCGATATGAAGGAATCTGTGAATTGATGAAGGGTCGACAATACAACATGAACAAATGTCAACAAAACTCAGTAAGAAGAATTTTAGAATACTAAAATAAATACTTAAGACAGCTTTGATATCTAGGAACAAAGTCCAAGTTATAAACAGATTTGCTCTTCCTGTTCTGAGTTACAGTTCTGGGGTGATTGACTGGCCCCAAAATATATTGGATCAGTTGGAAAGAAAAGCAAGAAAAATGAGTCACACTTATCAAATGATATATAATAATCAGAGTATATCAAGATTATATACTCCACATTCTGAAGGAGGTATGTGCCTCCTCAAAATTCAATACGTGTATAGGTCTGCAATCATAGGACTGCATACATATCTGCTGATTTCACCAGATCCAAACATAGTGAAAGTTTTGAAACATAAAGAGAACAAATCTAAGATGAATTCACTGCTTAGTTTAGCAGAAGCATATCAGTGTCGAGCAAGAATGAAAAATAAACCAAAAGAAGACAAAAATCAGGCAGCAACTGAAAGTACCAAAGAAAAAACAAAAGAAAGAATCTAAGGAGAAGGATCAGATGAGTAGGCAAGGAAATCTGGAAAAGACATAAATGTAATTGCAAATAAAGAAAACTCCTGGAACAACCTGATGTTGCTCTGGATCTGATGTAGGAATAGTTAAAGAGAGGTGAATTTAAAACCAAAAGATGAGATATAAATATTACCCACCCCGGATAATGGACTATGTCCATGTAGGTTTACAAAGTCTATTGAACATGTGGGAGAAACAGACAAATGCAGGTTCTGTAAACAGAACTGGAAACAGTCGCACATCTTATTGCTGGGTGTGATGCACTAAAGGTAGAGGGCCTGTATACTGAAAGGCATAATAATGTGGCAAGACTGTTGCACTGGGGATTGTGCAAGCATTACTATATTGAAGTAGCTGAGAAGTATTGGAAACAATAGCCACAAAGCATTATAGAGAATGATGAAGTTTACATCACATGGCATTACTCATTACCAACAGTTCAAAAAATAGATGTGAAAAAACAGACATAGTAGTCCATAAAAAGAAGACAAAAGTAGGATTGAGCATTGAAATTGCTACTCCCAATGATAATAGTGTCTTATATCCAGAGAAACACAAAGTCATAAAATACTAGGATTTGCAGGCAGGAGTGAGGGCAATATGGAAGAAGGATACCCAGACAGTTCCAATAGTAGAAGGAACAATAGGTCTCATAAACAAAAAAAAATATTTACAGTCTTGTTTATATATGCTACCAATACATGTAACTATATATGAATTGCAGAAGGAGTCATTACTAGGCACATTGCAGGAGCTGTAAAGAACACTTAAGGCTGACATCAAAGACAGAAACAATACTAATTTCCTAAACTTTAATCATACTTTGACTTAAGAAAGGGGTCTACTCCCATCATGGTATTAGAAACCCAAAAGACTTTGGGAAATTAAACAGTTAAGGAAATTATATAGAAGGCACATTCAGGAACAATTGTTTCAGATTTTAAAAATGGCTGTCAGGTAACGGAACATACTAGACATTGTTTGCTTTCCTAAAGAAATTATTTTTACTTTATGTCAAGTATTGTGCAGTGATAATGGGGTTATAAAGGTTAATTTCTTGCTAAATACTTATTCCAGACTGAAATCTGAACCAAAGCACGGAAGATAACAGACTATGTAGAAGCAAAACAGTCAGTATGTAAAACTAATTTGAGTGATTAAGTTCATGGGAAAACTATAGAAGGAATGTAAAACGTTTTGAAAAACAAATTGAGTGCAAAAAAAATAGAAAAAAAAATGTTTAACATTAGGATCTAGGCACACAACTTCAGGAGGATATATTTCCATAAGAACATGATATTTGATCAAGGTAAGAGACAAAAAATATAAGAAACTGAAAAAAGGTCAAGCTATGATTTTGAAAAATTAAGTAAACAAGCTGGACAAACAAATTAAATATAGTGTCAGACAAGATCAAGAAAACCTTGAAGAAAATTTTATATAAAGATTTTGAGTATAATAGGAAACCACGTTATAGATATATAAAATGCAGTAGGAATAAAGACATACTAACTGATAAACTTATTACATGTGTTACAGGTAAGGTATGTCTGCAGAAAAACTTGACTAAATTGATTGTTTGGTCACAGGAGAATAATATACTTATCAACTACTGCAATATTATAATGTTTACACAATCAAAAACTAAGCATATGAAATTTGGGACACATAAACTGAAAGGTGAATATTTAATGCAGCACACAGTGATTGAAACTGTAGATTCATTTAAGGAGCAGGGTATATGAGTCAGTCCAGAGTTGAGTTTTTCTAATCATATCAACCAATTGGTTAACAATAGTTATAGAACTATAGGTTGTATAAAAAGATTGATAAATTCTAGGAAATCAGAAATGATGAAGTCATTGTTTGTTAGTTACATTAGACCAGACTTGAGTGTGGAATAACAATATGGAAACCTTATAAGAAAACAAGCATGAGTAAACTGGAAAGAGTATAACCTAACTATACCAAGGGCATCCATGGATGTGAAAATTTATTATGAAAAACTAAAGTAGCTGAACTTGTACAATGTCTCATATTGATATCAAAGAAGAGATCTTATTTAGGTATATATAGTAATTTAGAGACAACTACCGCCGAGAATGTTTGCGGCTATCAAAAAGTAGCAGAGAATCATCGAACAACCTATGTAGAAAATTCTATATGAATGAGAAGTGTACAAAATGGGTCTCTGAGAGGGTAACTAATGCATGGAATATACAGCCAAATTACATTAAAGAAAGCACTGGATTAGATAATTTTACAACATCCTGGGCACTTATTATGGAAACTACTGTTTTGGTATATTGCCAATGTCTGAAATATTTTAATGCATGTATGTATAGTGCGACTACACTTAATTCTGCATATAAATTACAGAGATATGCATTTCATGAATATAAAACATAAGTGATCCATGCACTGACAGTTATCATGAGACATGCTAAGTATAATGTTTTCATAAGTTTATACACATTGTGGGGAATATAAAACATGTTTCTGGTAGCAATGTTCTTCATACACACACAAGTAAGACACAAGACACTGAAATTCTATAACCTATTGTTTTGCAAGTGTGAGTCTAGATTATCTACAATTCATAATCTCATAGGTAGATGAATGATCTGATAGGTGTAGCTGCATATAGTATCTCCAAATAGGCATAACACAGGAGTTTCATGATAGATTTTTTTAATTTGGTGGGGGGGAGATGTCTGTGTGGTAAAGAGGAAGATGGAAGAATAGGGTGTTTATCAGTGATGTGACAAACTGACCCCATGGGCAAAAACTGAAAAAAGGGGCTGTGGATGGATGGATGGATCGCCGGATGGATGGATGGATGGATGGATGGATGGATGGATGGATGGATGAATGCAAATTTCCTCAGTGCTATATTCTTACTTTATTTTTTATGGGTACAGGGTTTTAGGTGCCCCTCAGTGTTAGATCATGAACCAATCAATGTTTGTTTGTACTGATATCATGAACAGTGAAGTTTCACATGCATAATACAACCACGTAGCTGTCATTCATGGTTTCATGATACATACATAGCTTCATATTCACATGTGTAGTTCTCAAGAGCAGTACTGGATAATAATGTGAGATAGGTTGCTTGTAAGGGTCAGAGATACAGTACTCTAAAAGAGAGCTTGTGCTTTTGTAAGCACAACACTACAAACTGGCCCACATGTCCTGCAGCACACCTGCATGCACAGTACAGCTAGTGCTAGTATCACTGCAGATTTGCTTCTGCATCCTATCCTAGGACCATGGTGTAATTCATTTAGGCATCAATTTGCAATATCCTGTTGTATAATATTTCCTGCTTGCCTACTATATATACCTGTTTTGAACCTATAGATGATATGTGCCATATGTAAGAGTAATGACATTTTTTCTCCTTCTGCCTCCCTCCTTTTGTCACTATCCTTTTTTGGTAACATTTCTTATTTTTTTTTATTGTTTTATTTCTTCCCATTTATGTTGCCCTTTTCTACAACATTTGTCATTGCTGTGCAGCTCATGTTACCAGTCCCCCCCCCATTGGTGCCAGCCTTCTCCTGCTTCTGCTCCACTCCATATGGCTCCAGACCTGCCTTCCCAATGGGTGTGCTGGTGGGGCAAACAGTAGGCCTCATCTGTGATCTCTTGTGGTCACTCACTTGTGGAGAGTGTTATTGTTCTCTAAAGTAACACTGCAAGAGGAGTACAGTTTGTCACCCACAGGGAGCTAGTGGGGGTTGTGTGAGAGCTGACTGACCAGTGTCTGGAAGCCCACATTGGCAATCTGGAGAAGGTCTTTGTGAGGCTTAAAATCATACTAACTGGCTCTGCCTTCACCACCTCAGGCAGAGTCCAGTGAGAAAGTTGCTGACTATATCTGGAACAGGTTGGTGCACAGAACCACTTTCCATTTTTGTTGAAAATAATTTGCATCACCATTTAGATGGATGTTATACCATACTTAGAGATACCAAAAGTTTCTGGAAAGATTACATGACAGGATAACAACTACAGAGGGTGATTTTAGTTTTGTTACCATGGACATAGAATCACTGTTTACATCTATACCAAATACTTGGGGAGGGGAGAAAGTAAGGGAATTTCTCACTTTAAATAGATGTTATGAAAATCAGAATGTCCAACGTATCTGCAGTCTTCTAGAGATCATTCTAGAAAATAATGTCTTTGTATTCCAGAATGAGTTTTTACTCCAAAAGGTTGGCGTGGCTATGGGCACCATGTGTGCAAATAGCTACACCAACCTAGCTTTAGTTAACTGAGAACAGCAATCATTACTGGCTGGAATTAATCCCTTCTTGGAAAATATTCTGTGGTACGTCCGATTTGTGAATGATGTTTTTATGTTGTGGAAGGGGGATGTAAGTGAACTCACCCAATTTGTGAGCTATTTACATACTATCACCAATTTTTTAAGGTTTACTTATCAATATTCAGCTATGGAGATAGACTTCCTAGATGTAAAAGTTAAGAAATCTGAATTGAATGAATTTAGTAGTAGTATATATAGAAAACCCACTAGAAAAAAATGCCTTATTACACAAAACAAGTATGCATCCTAGGCATATTCCTAGGAACGTACTTAAAGGACAAGTTTATAAGGTTCTACGGCTACACAATAAAGATGATGAAGCAAAGGTAGCCGTAACAGATATGAGGCTTGAGTTTTTGCAGAGAGGTTATTCTCCACAGGAAATTGACCACACCATAAATGAAGCATGGAAACAACGACAGAATAAATGTAAACCTTATTTAACAAATACACTCAATGAATGTAACGAAACTCCAGCTCCAGTTGGCAGTGAGTTCAGGGTGGTGTTTCAATATTCAAGTGATGTGAATGAATACACACAAATCATTTATAGTTATAGTGTTTTAGAAGTTTGTAAAGAAAGACCCCTATGTCTTGCAATGTTTGTTAAAGTAGACATGTGACTATTATATGTCAGCTGATTATTTTAGACAGACTATAAAGCTGTAGTGATTTTTATTTGTGTGTCTGATGAAGCGACGAGTGTGGTCGTGAAAGCACTAACCTTTTTATTTATTTTTCAATAAACGTGTAGTGTGTTAGCTTTGGTGCAGTTTTTCTCTTAGTTTACGTGTATGCAACTTGCTGCCCTGTTTCCCTTGCATCAGTCTTAGCAGCAGTTGTGTTAATCTCTCTGGGCAGTTCGTGACATTTCTGCTGACAGATATTCTATTTAGCAATGGTATGGGGTACAAAATTCAACTTTGTTAATTGATAAATATCTTTGGGATGCATAGTGCTACAAGCCATACCAATTTTTCTATGATTGTGCTAGGTATGATTCTGTATCCCAGAGCATCCCCACTTTTGTAAATGTTTCTGACAAAATGGTGTATTCTTAGCTTTATTGTTTTACTGAAACACACAGAGTGAAAAAAACCATTGCCTGAAGAAGATAGGATTTACATATCCTCACAAACATTTGTCTTGTCAGTTTAGTGTGAACTACTATTTTGTCAGCTTTGAATATTAAGCCTTGGACATAACTTATTTCTCCTGTAAAAAAAAAAGACTGAATTTCTTTCCTTATTCATGATTTTTGTTCAATGGATCAAAAGGTTGGAAGGTTGGGAAATGTTTTTAAAATGCCTTTATGATGTTTTAAAATGCACCTTAGAGCATCGGTAATCCCATAGACACTAGGAGCCGGGTAGCCCCCGGACCCCCAGCTTGATTCACTTATTTACTGATCAGTTATTAGAGTGAATATCCATGTAAGCTAGGAAATGTTGAAAAACACAAGAAAAATAAAATCAAAGAGTAAGACTGAATTTCTTTTTTATTTATTTATTTTTCTTTACTCATGGGTCTGGATTCACAAAGCTACTGTGACATGCATATGGCTTTGTACACATTGTGGTATGTTGTTTATATTCATAAAGCACCCGTACATAGTGCTGCATGGTCCATCAACATGAGACATGCAACACTGCAAAGGATTGGCCCTGCAGCTATGTAGAATGCTAATGAGGCATTCCGGAAGGAGAGACCTGCTAAGCCTTCTACACAACTGAGTGCTTAAAGAAAGCGCTTGCTCGTATATATCAGCACAGCCATCCCCACCATGTTGCAGCAGGGAACTTTGCCAAAATGCCATGTTCAACGACAAGCATGAATGTGGTAGTGGGAACCACTACACACCAGGGCTTACTGTAAAAGTGTCATAATGGCATTGTCATCAAAATGTGGATCAGGGGATCCAACAGACAGCAGGCAGAATGAATAAAATGTTCCGTACCTGCACCGTTATTACCACAATGACCAGTACCAGCATTACTACAGGGATGGAGAGATATTCCTGATGGCAGCAAAGAGTACTCTAAGGCACAGAAAAGGATGACAGGGTTCGGTGAGGGGTAATGGCACCAGATTCCTATTGTATTATCGACAGCTTAGGTTGTCGAATGCTTAAAAATCGACACCTAAGTGTTGAAAGCTTACAATAGCGAATGGCCACATAATCAAATTCTTTCCTTGGGAAAGAATTTGCATGGCTGTTATCAGGGATTTTTCCCTTTCCCCAATGTAGAGCGATCTTGGAGTTGGTATATTTAGTTAGGGGGATGTGGGGGGGGGGGGTGAAGCCACCAACTATGTTTGGGTGTGTTTGTTTATTTTGTTTACGGACGGCCACGCAAATTCTTTCCTGTGGAAAGAATTTGATTATGTGGCCGTTCACTATTGTAAGCTTTCGAAGCTTAGGTGTTGATGTTTTAGGATTCGACAACCTAAGCTGTCAATGATATGATATAGGCGCATAGCACCAACCACAGTACTGTGACTGAGGTGGGGGATGGAACATAGACCACCAAGGAATTGCCCTGATGGCATCAATGTTATTAACCATGTAGAGTGGAAAAACCATGGTTGCTGGAAAATGTGGGGGAGCATTTGAAGGTGCGTAAGGGGACTGTTGGCCATAAGGGGGTGCCATGGAGCCCATCATCTAGTATACCATTTCAACTAAGACCAGCCCTGTGCATAAGACACTTGTAATATAACATCACTGCAGCTATTAACACCAGTCACTGTGAATGTCTGTGGCTGGGATAACTTGGTGTGGTCCACAGGCCTGTTGTAACATAACACCACTGCAACTACAGTTCTGTCTGTGTATACTCCTAGATCTTTCTAGCCTTTGATAAATGGTTACTTAGGACTGGTGTCTGCAACAGGATGGTACTTAGACTGAACGTGTTCAGAAGGCCCCAACTTGAAACCTAACAATGGCCTGGTGGGATTGCCAGTATTATTGTAGCTGACAAGGAATCTAGTTATATTTAATTGGTCTATACTGGATTCTAATATTTATAATAACTGTCTTTACTATTAGATGATAATGTTGTGTGTGTGTGTTTGTGTGTGTGTGTGTGTGTGTGTGTGTGTGTGTGTGTGTGTGTGTGTGTGTTATATTTTGTTTTGGTTATTTTCAGGCTGGTATTAATTTTGTGTGGCTACTGGCACTGTAAATTTGGGTCAAGTATTTTTATGGACTGACATACTTAAAGCGATTTATTCTGCATTCTGTATTTAACAATTAATTATGGTGAATGCTTTGTTTTTTAATTGATGGAATTTTGTTATGTGATGGATTTCAGTTCTATTTATTAATGGCTGTACAAATGTTTGTCACAGCACCGAAAAAGATGGAAGGAGAAACCCAGGTCTGCTGTGAACGAGTTGTATGTTGAAATAAAAAGATAACTTTTCAGAGGAACTGGAGTTTTTTGTTTGTGTTTTGCACATATAGATCTGTGTATAAGAATATATATCTCAATGGAGCAGGCTGGGATCTTAATGATAACACTAGCCACAGTCTCATGCATAAAACATGTAGTATCTGCAGAACCTCAGGCCTGTATTTGATATTCTCTTATTCCTAATCCTGATCTTATATAACACTCATGAGCAGTGGAAAGTGGAGGTGTCAGCTTTCACTCATTTCTTATATGCCGGTGAAATAATAATAAACATATTTCATGTTGATTGAATACATACTACATAGAAAATTGAGAAAGGTTTATTGCAAAGTCTTCAAAAATCAGTTCAGGGTGTATGAATAACTAGAATCATATCTTTGAACTTAGAATACTCTTTCCTTACAGGTCGCTCTGTCATACACAATTTATTTCCTGTAAGTGAGAAGTGGAATGAACCAGAGGGGTCATGTTAAAGAGTGAGTTCACGTGGATTACCTTGTTGATCTGAAGATCCGCTAATGTTTCCAGAAAGGCAGTGCAAATATGCTCTCAGCTGAATAGCTAAGTAAATTCAAAAATACTCCCAGCTAAATAATTAAATAAAATTCCGCAGACTTGTTGAGAAGTTAGAATAGAACTTTATCTTTTGAAGCTTGCACGAGTGCTTTTCTCTGCTAAGAGAGACTTCATCAGAAAGAAGGCCTAAAACACAACTTGTAACCATATTTAAGCATAACATGGAGGGTTACATGGACTTGCCATACTTACAGATTCCAAGATATGTCTAGCTCAATTATGTAGCCTTCCATTTCCAGTGGATACCAATGTTTTCTGTAGTTCTTACCTTTATAGTTACAGGGATCTTCCGGAGACAAACAGGGACACATTTGGTATCTTATAGATTGGCCTATATAATATTCATAACTTCTCTCAATAAATTGCTGTCACATGAGGGTGAGAACATCTGCTTTTGTAACAAAGTAGCAAAGCCTTTTATGGTATCACTCACAGCCCCAAAATGCTGGAAGCTATAGACTCTGCCCACACCTGTTAACCTCTTAGTGCAAGAATTCTGGACAAAGCCTAAAATAATGGAGGGACAAAGGTCAAAAAATAGGGACAGATTTCAAATATTCCTCTTATAAACTTCGAAAGTTGTTAGAATAACAGGAGTTCTGTTTGTACAAGTTTTCTGAAGGATATGAAATCTGAAACTGAAATGTATGTCATTATTTAGGGACTTCAGTCTTGAACAATTTGAAAGAAAACCACACCAAAAATATGAGGCAAAAATCTGGACTGTTCAGAAGTACGACTATGCCAGTGGAGCACTAAGGTCCTAGCCTGGTGCCTTTGTACAGTATTACATTCACATTATAGACTAATATTTCAGCAATTGTCAGGTAATATGAAATACACAGGAGCTCATAACCCATGTGTCAGCACATCAACATGACTATGCATGCGATCACCACATATGACATACAAGTCTACTGCATAACTGCTTCCTGCATAGTGACATCCCGAATGTTGACCTAGTGACAGAGTACAAAGAATTAGTCCAGATAAAATCACTTTAGCTAACAGATCTAAGAGACTCTCCCTCTCTGATACATTCCCTGTGGGAGGAATAAAGACACTTTGTTGAAGTTTTCAGTAGTTTATTCAGTTAAGCAGGTAGATGGATGAGTGCTCTTGTTCTAATACACGTCCACCAAGTGGGTTCATGCAGGCACCTTAGCACATTCTCAATCAAGATCTACAGAAAGTATGTACAAATTTCTATCACCCCATGTTTCATCACCCTGCTTTACCCCAACTGTGTTGCAGGTTATGCAGGATACTCCCTGGAGCCCTGGTAGATTATGTTGATATAGAATGCAGAAAATATGACTGAATATCAATATAATGCTGCTAAATGCTGCCTATACCCAAACCTGGAATATGGTAGATCATGCGTTCATCTCATTGAAATCCAGGTTGCTCTCTCTAGTCACATCTGTAAAGAGTACTGTAGTATGCCACAGCCACACCCTACCCTGCCACTGGCACAGCCTGTCTAGCCACAGCCACAGCCTGTTCTGCCACTACCACGCCCTGTCAGCTGTCTGTAGCATGCAGCATTATTCATAATATGATTTTTAGAAAACAGAAAGGAAAGCTCAGCTATCATTATCAGGACATTACACACTTGCAACAGTAGACCCATTGCAACCATGAGCAGATCACCTTCCACTGATGACACTGTTGAAGATGGCCAGCATTTACCAGCTTCATCACATTCCTCAGATGTTGTTGTGTACAGTATATTGCAGCACAAATGAATCAGCAGCATCTAGCCTAGCTGTATGGACACTGACAAGTGCACAGTGGCAGTGCAGTGTCACACAGAACAATATGACACATGTAGTGTTAGCTATGCTATCTAGATGTTGTGCAAGGCTTTGCATAGTCAAGTAATACTGTGCATCAGACATCTCCCCATACATCACACTTGAAGGAGCGTGGTGGTGGTGAGCATGACAGCCATTATCATTGCACACATGCATGTGGACACACAAACAGATGACCACTTACACGACTAGTAAGATAGGGTATTGTGTATACCATGGGTGGCAGGTGTGGACTGTGCTCTGTGCCATGGCTGTTCTACATAACCACCATAGATAAGCATATTCCATTAACTACAGGAAACATTGAGGTATAGTGTGCCACTGGGGGTCCCCTTCAGTTTGCCGACATTCCAGAATGCCGACAACCATATGGCCGACACCATATGGTCAACATTCAGAATGCCGACAATGTAGAACTGGCATCTCACTATAGTGCAGAATGGAAAGATTTCCATTCCTGCACTGTAGTGCGATCTCGGAGTTGGTATATTAAAGTTCCGGGGGTGTGGGGGGCAGAGCCCCCCACGGGGGATGCAGGGGGGCATAGCCCCCCTGCTAACAGTTGAAAGGAAATTTTATTTTTCTTTTCTATGGACCTCTCACAATGTCAGCATTCTGAATGTCGATCATATGGTGTCGGCCATATGGTTGTTGGCATTCTGGAATGTCAGCGTTGTGTAGAGGATCCACTACTGGTGGCATTAGCTAATGTCTGCATGGAAGTGGCTATGGATGCTAAGTGTGCCACCAGAGAATACACGAATCCAATTAGGGCACCATCCTTGGACTCCACTGTCTCTTGGAGGCTTTAGGAATGCTAGGATATATCCTCCCTGATGCTACACATCATGCCAGTCATCTCCAGGTCAGCATGCATATTTGCAGACTTCACCTAGATTTCAACCTGCACATCTTTTGATTCATGCATAGGGCCCCCACTATATTTGGGACCAGCTATGACTGCAGTTGTTGCCTTGATCCACTGGAGGCCTGCAATATGGTGGGTATCCAGTTAACAGATACAGTGCACTGGTCTGTCATCACAGGCCAAATGGCAGCAATGGCAGTACTGTTGGTCACAAGAGAGCCTTTCCTTGAAAAGGATGGCAGACCACCATGTTGTGTATTTTCTAGAGCAGCAAGTGTGTGTGGAATACCACAGTGTTACCATGGGTGATCAGTTTAGGACCACCCAGGAAGAAGATAGAGAGTATCAGTGTGCCCTGGGACTATGACTTTATGTGGGTGCATTGACAACATTGTCAGACTCTGCACAGGAGCTTACCTCATCCGGTTGTCTTGTCCTAACCTCTTCAGGTCGCATGTTGCATGGTCTGTCCTGTGAATACTCAATACATGAAATATCAGAGTAATAGTGCCTGCTGTACAATCCAGGATACCCTGTGTTGTTAATGGAAATAGTAGATGGATACATGCTGGTAATTATCAGACACATACCTGTGCAGGTAGTCTTCTGAATATCAACAGCTAATATAGCTATGGAGCATACAGGCAGTGGTCAGTATGTGTTCCATGTTGTTAGTCTGGACAGTTGCTGTATGGCAAATGGAGTATGGCTAGTAACCCTGACTAATCCTTATGAGAAATGCCCAATGTTTGACCACTCCAAGAACCCTTGACTATAACTAACCTTAACCAACCAAATCAACTGATCAGCTAGCATACAGAAACCAATAACTGAAAACCAAAACAATTCTCCAGTAAACTGCCACAGATAAATAGGTTCATAGGTTCATAGGTGTGTACTAGGCTAATGGCCCCGAAGCCTTTACAAGCCTAACCCACATAAGTGCCCTGGCATCGTGCCGCCTGATGTTAGTTCCCAGTACCTCTATCAAGTAGAGCCACTGGAGTGATCCCCGGGGTGAACTTTCTATTTCCCATCCACTCATCAAGATTTCTCTTAAAGAGGGCCAGTGAGGTGCTCTGCTTGACATGTATGGGAAGTCTATTCCAGAGCATGGGCAGTCTCTGGGTTATGAATCTGTCCCTCCAGCATGTTCTGTTGATTGTGGTAATGAGGTTGAGGTCTCTGGAGTGCGTGGTGCAGAGGGATTGGGATTTCTTTAGATGTAGCATTTCTAACAGAACTGGGTCAGACATGGCTTTGTAAGTCAAACAGAGATCACCTCTTAGTAGATGAGATGAGAGAGAAAATAGCTAGAGTTTTTTGAGTCTGTCCATGTACGACGTGTTTATGGCCTTCGCGAGGTACTTTTACTCAGTACACTCTTGCATGTGTCTAGTAAGATACATGCCAAATGGGGCATTATACTCGATTATTGGCCTAATGAGGGAAGAGAAGAAAGAGAAGATGACCTCTTTCTTCCTGGATGCAAAACCCTTGGTAATGAGATGTGCCACACAGAAGGACTTTCTTTTCTTCTCTTTATTAACCAATCCAGTTAAGCATTTACATCCTTTCTGTGGTCTTCATCAAAACTGATTGACTCCATAAATACATTCCACACATACAAAATTACAAACCTGTCATGTGACCAACACTCCTTTGAATCAAAACTAGTGCACAAAATTCAAACAATGAACAGCTATTTTCAGAAAATAAAAACAATTCAACTATGATTGTTTCACATGCTGAATAACTGCTATCATGCTTCATACGATTTCAGTTTTGAAACAGAACTGATAGATGAAATAAAATGTTGGTCACATGATATGTTTGTAATTTTGTAGGACAGGTGGTGTGTGTACATGCATTATGCTGCTTTGTGGCACTAAGCTGCACTAGTAGTGATTCATAGTCCGGTGTAGTGTATAGTTCTCAGGCTTGCTGTATATTCATGGCGATGGCTATCATTGATGCTGTCCTAAGATAAAGCACTATCCTGGTATGTTAAGAAGAGCCAAACTATGCTGTCTCATCTACCCAACCCATTGACGGACATCTGTTGAGACCATAAGATGGACATATGAAGTGCCAGGCTAGATGTTTACAGTAACTCGACTCCCTCATACTTGCAGGCACCAGTAAGAAGACCTGTGCTGCTGCACTGATGATCTCTGGGTGTGGAAAGCAGAGGTGAAACAAGGATGCCAAGTACAGCATTTGCCATTTCTACCATGTGTCATGCAAGAAATCATAACCTCTGTCTTAAACAGTTCTGTTCCTAATGTTTTTTTTTCTGATTCCAGGATATTCTAGGTTGGCTGCAGTGGGTGACTGTCTCTTTGCTGGTGTAACATTTTTGGCAGCTGTGTTTTCTGTGTTTCTATATTGTTTTGTGGGGTATCACACAAGTCAGTTCTCCTGGTAGACTGTGGCCACAATTTCACGTTTCTCCTTCACTGTTGTACTTGTATTTGTATAGCTGCTTGTGCTGCAGTGTATCTACATATGAAGATTTTAGAATGATGTTAAAGTTTTAGGCACCCTACCTGATTCACCTTCACTGCACATACCTGTGATGGTGTACTATCTACATGGGACACTGGCCACCATCTCAGGCTTCTTTATACTAATGTGTATGTAGAGCTGTGGCTTTGCACTGTGATCGGCATCTCAGCCACAGCTGTAAGTGACGTGTGATGGCTTGCATGTCCCTCTTGTGTTTTAGCAAGGGATGAATGAGAGTAAGATGCTACCAGCTGCCAAAGGAGGATGCAGAAATTAATGGCACCATGGGAATAGTGGCATCCTATGGTCACCCTTCTACTGTGTATGATGTTGAACCAGCTGTGAGTCATGTTTACTAATGGCACCCTTCCATTTCAGTCTCCCTTCTGTAGATTACACATTTGAGCTGCAGGAGCATCAGACATCACCCACTGCTACTCCAGGTGGAGGCAAGTAATCAAGGTGGAGTGCATTGCTACAGGAGGGGTTCTAGTATATCCCAGTCTGATTTCTTGCCCACTCACTTGTACTGACCCAGTCAGAATTGGGACAAGTGGTGGGTGCAATAGCTAACTGCATTATTGCACTCTTCGTTGGCATGTACTGACCCTCCTCCTACAGTGGCTAAGGGACAGTATGGACTGGTTGTGTAATGTCATCATGCCACCATTGATTGTGGTAATCCTGTTACCATCCACCCAGACTCAGGACCAACATCTACTGGGTGCCAGTTACGACAGCATGGGGTGGACAAACTGACATTCCGCCTATATCCAGCTCAGTCTCCTGCCATTTGTCTACTATCTGCTTATGTGTATCACTTGTGTCCACCCATCCTATATGCATATCTACCCTTGTTCATTTGAAGCATTCCATGTGTGTTTGTATACTCCTGTTGCTTACGGTCCCCTTCCAATGCCCCTCCTTCATGCCTTTTATCCCTCCACTTTACCTTTTTACTCCATGTACATAAACTGGGGTACTACCCCACTTTACCCATAGAATGTGTCCTAGCGTTCCCCAACTCTGCCATACGTTATTGCGCTCAGACCGTGCATTCCTCTACTTACTGTGTGCCTTTTCATGCTTGCCTAAACCTCCTCCTTTCCACCAGTTTCATGGAAACAATAAGGTCACCAGTTTGCTGGGCACACTTTTACTGATGCTTCACATCTGCTATATAGTCTTCTTTGAAGTACAGCGCGAGAGTTTACCACTGCTGGTGGATACACACGCTACCTGTCATAACTGTAAATGCATTTTGTGAGCTTCATGAATGAGACATGCGGTTGTGCTCTTGGCTTTCTTCATAATCATAAAGCTCTTCTGATCTGCTTCACTTTTGAACAAGGGAAACTGTGTATAAAGGAACGTAACCTGGGGAAATTGAAGTTCCTCTTGATGCACCCTGCATTGTTTAAATGCACTTTCCTGTGGAATGTAAGACTTTCATTGACACAGAGGAATGTATCTGGGCTATAATAGAATAGAATTCCAGATGATCAGATAAAACTTTGCGTGATAATGAAAGTAAGGAAGAGTCACATGAATTGAAGAACAGTGTACTGAGTAATGTTTTGTCTCAGGCTTGTCTTAAAACATCGAAATAACTAGTAACACAGGAGTTTTTATCTCCATTTTTTTTAGGACCTAGAACAATATAGTGGTAGCAGTTATCAAAAGTCATTGAACAAATGGGATGAATCTCTCCTGTATTACCATCGCATTGATTGTGTATATGATATTGTGATTATAGATTCATAGGTTCATAGGTAGGTACTAGGCTATCTGACCGAAGGCATTTATAAGCCTAGACAGAATGTGTTGGCTTTCATTGCCCCCTTAGATTAGTTCCCTGTGCCTCTGTCCAGCAGAGCCACTGAAGTGATCCTGGGGTAAACTTTCTGTTTCCCATCCACTCGTCAAGGTTTCTTTTGAAGAGTGTTAGCAAGGAGCTCTGCCTAATGTAGATTGGAATCATGTTCCAGAGCATGGGAAGTCTCTGCGACAGGAATTTATCCCTCCAGCACGTCCTATTTATTGTTGCAGTGAGATTTAGATCCCTAGAGCATGTGGCTCATGGGGATAAGGTTTTCTTTAGGTGGAGCATGTTCATCAATTCTAGGCTGGACATGGCCTTGTATGTCAGGCAGAGATCACCTCTGAGTAGGCGGCATGCAACCGAGTACAGCTGGAGTTTCTTCAGTCGAGCTGCATAAAGCATCTATTTGAGGCCAGTGATCCTCAGGGTGAGGTACTTCTTTGGTCTTTCCAGTTGTTGCAGGTGTCTTGTAAGGTACATCCCAATAAGGCATTGTACTCTATGATGGGTCTGATGAGTGATGAGTGATGAGTAGAGGGGCACAATGACCTCTTTTGATCTGGATGTGAATCCTTTTGTGATTAGGTGGGCCACGTAGAAGGATTTTCTAACCACTTTGACAATGTGATTCTCAAAGGTGAGATTACTATCTACTTGAGTCCCCAGATCCCTTATTACGTCTGCCATATTTAGGGGACTACCACCTATGTGATAGTTTGTGGGTACTTTGTTTTTTCCAAAGTGGTTGACTATGCACTTTTTGGGATATAGCTTGAGGCCATGATTTTGACACCAGGTATCCGTCTCAGTTTGACCCTTTTGGAGGTGTCTGTGTCAGCTGGAGAGTCAATTATAGCCCCTAGCTTGCATTCGTCTGTGAACTTGGTCAGCCATAGCCCTCCAGTGCTTGCCTGTACCTCTGAGAAGTAAATGCTGAACAGGAGGGGTCCTAGGACTGAGCCCTGGGGAACGACACTTGTAACCAGTTTAGAGTCAGACCCAGCTCCTACAACTCTCACCATGTGGGTTCTGGCTGTGAGCCAGTTGGCAACCCATCTTGTGACGTAGGGGTTTATGTTCAGGCTGGTGAGCTTGTCTATAATACCAGAATGGGGAATGGTGTTGAATGCCTTTGCGAGGTCTAGGTTGGCTGTGTATACCACCTTTCCCTCATCTATAGCCTTGGTAACTGTCTCAAAGAAGTCCACCAGGTTTAGGAGGCATGATCTATCCTTAACAAAGCCGAACTAGGTAGGGTCCAGTATTTGGAGGTTCCCAATGTCTCTGTTAATGAGTTCCATGATGATGCGCTATATAGCCTTGCAGACCAAGCTAATCGGGCTTATAGGGTGATTGTTCTGGGGTCTGTTGTGGCTCCACCTTTGTGTTGAGGAATAACTGTTACTGTGCACCACTCTATGGGTACGTAGCCTGTGGAGAAGCTGAGTTTAAACAGTGTGTTTAGGTGAGGGGTTAGTTCGCCTTTGAGCTCATGTAGGATGCAGCCTGGTACACCATCTGATCCCATTGATGCTGTGTTTTATGCTTTGGAGAGGGCTGTTTTAACCTGAATGTCTGTGATTTCAGTGACTCAACATTCTTCTGGTATGGTGATGGGCCCTTTTGGGGGTGAGAGGGAGGTGAAGTTTGTGCTGAACCTGTCTGCCAGGATGTTGGCGATATCGGTCTGTTCAGTGTATTTTGTGCCATTCTGCACTAACTCTGAGCAGATCTAAGCATTGCCACTTAGATTCTTGTCATAGATATAGAATGCCTTGTGGTTATCTTTGGAGTCCTTGGCAATTTTTCTTTCGAAGCTTGCCTTGGATGATTTTATGAGGGATCGTAGTTTCTTGCTGATACTGATCAGGGATGTCTTCCCTTCTTGGGATTTTACTCTTTTCTGTACTAGTTTCCTCCTTCTATTGTATAGCTTGTTTATGGCAGGAGTCCACCAGACTGGTTTCCTTTACTTGGAGGAATGAGTCTTGGTTTTGCTTGGGATAGCATGATCCATGCATTCTTGTAGGTGCCTGTAGAATGCATTAGTAAAGGATTTTGCAGCTTGGACAGCATTATTCTTTAGCATGGGGCTTTGAAACTTTCCACCTCGGTCTTAAGTAACGTGAAGTTTGCTTTTGAAAAGTTTTTCATGGTGGTTTCCTTGTCCAGGGGTGGGGGCAGAATGTGGATATCCAAAGTGATTTGTTTGTGGTCAGATCTAACCAGTGAGGGGTTGACCTCCAGTGTGGAACACCGGTCACCCATGTTGGTGATGACCAGGTCCAATATGTTGTCACCTCTGGTGGGAGTGTTGACCAATTGAACCAAGCCGTTTGAGTTTATAAATTCTAGGAAATGTTGTGCAAGGGAGTTAGTACTTGAGTAGTTCTTCCAGTTAATGTTTGGGTAATTGAAATCAACCAATTTTTCAGGGCGTTTGGTAGGACCTTTATGTTTCCCAGTGTTTCCAGAAATGTGGAATGGGGGTCTTGGGACATGGTGGATGATCTGTAGCAAGCTACAATTTGAATTGCAGTTTTTCCCGTTGTTAGTTGCATGTGGATGATCTCTGAAGCATCATGCTGTGCCACTAACCTGGAGGTGTGGGTATCCTTGATGAATATGGATACGCCCCCACCTTTTGTATTTCGGTTAGGGTTCTGTGGCCAAAATGTATGGTATGAGTTCTAGCCTGGTTGTGCTGAGGTGCTCTCTGGAGCCTTAAACCAGGCTTCTGTTACTGCACATATATCAATTTTCTCCATACTGAGGAGTGCCTCGAGTGCGTGCATTTTGAGGTTTAGACTTCTGGCATTGAGTAGCATTGCCCTCAGTTTTTTGTTACTTGTGCTATTAACGGCGGTGGGTTTATCTTTTGAGCCTTGACTAAAAAAGGCAGTATGGGGGTGGCAAGAGCCTTGGCCAGTATTCGAAAGCCTAAGGGTGACAGGTGCAAGCTGTTTCTAGTGAAGCAGCGTGGCTTGTCAAGCATGTCATCCCAGGCGGACAAACACTGGTTCTCCTTTAAATGATACCAGAAACTTAGCCAATTGTTGAAATCGAGAAATTTTTCTTTATACTGTGGTATAATTCTTGGTGAGGGCAGGATGCTTCTCAGGGTCAGGGTCATACCAGCCTGGGCTACATGATCAGAGAGTTCTTCTGTGTCTCTTTTCATGTAGTCCAGGGAGGTGCGGCTCAGGTCATTCACACCAACATGGACAATGACAGAGTCATAGTTGTACTTGTTCCGGATTGACCTGAGTGCTTGTGTTATGTGGCTGATCCTGGCACCTGGCAGGCAGCTAACAGTAACCTTCTTCTTATTCAGCCTAGTGAGTTGGACGCCTGTTATACAATGCATGATGGTTTTGGTTTGCCGAATATTCAATGAATGATATTTGATCTGTACTAGAACTGGGGAAGCAGGGTGACTGAGGAAGTTAGTGTGGAACCATATCTTAATAGTAATGGTTGCAGCACATAGTATATATTGTGGGAATTAAATAAGATGTCACAAAATGCATGGAAATATGATGATGTTATGTAGAGCAATGTGTATTATAAGTTGCGTATGACCTAAAATATAGGGTGGTGTTTGTTTACTGAACAGCTGTTGATTGATATACTGATCTATACTCTAGTATTGGGCCATGTATGGGCATGGTATAATGTGACTGGAGCAGATTGGCATGCAACCTTATCTGTATAGTAAGCATTGTTAGACCTTCTGTATCAAACATTATTTTACTGGATGGAATTGTGCTTCAGGTTGCTAAGACATGTTTCATGTAGTATGACATTTTGAAGATGATGTGAATGAGGAAGAATTTGCTAACAGTAAATATTTTAAATGATATGTAGTAGGTTAGTAATTATTTAATAACATAAAATGAAGGATCGCTATTGACCTATAGTTGAAGGAGAACAGTGTTTGTGTTCTATGACCATGTATAGTTCCTTTTTGGTCGACTTAAGTGACACCAAGTAATTCTGGTTATTGACTGATGACTGTAAAGGGGTGTTTCTTTCTGTTTAGATAAGTTTATTTTCTCTTTCTGTCACTATGGTTGTATTAATATGAAACAGATTTACAAGGTTTACACTGTTGATGTTTCGCATTATTTTAATTGATGGATTTAAAAATGTTCACTAGGGTTGGTATGCTTGTTATTAGGGGAGCTGCTATATTATTTCTTGCTATGCAGGTGCAGTTTAAATATGTCCACAGAGGATATGCAAGAGTGATTGTGCTTATTTTAGGAAAAGTCTCCAAATCTTTGCCTGGATTGTTTATTGACTAAGTAGATCTTTATAGTGAAATGGAGCCTTGGGTTGCTTAAGTCAGTAAAAACTTGATGAGTAGAGAGGAGAGCCACCTAGATTTGCAAGAAGATGAGCCATTAGTGAGGGGTGACTGGGCCATAGAGGCTATAAAGGATGAATAAGTGTATTAGGCAGGATCTAACATGTATAGGCATGTGATTCATATTTTAATTTATAGTGTTCATTTACTCTTAGTCATCATACAAACAAAATTTTCATGACAGGATGAGGGAGATGAAGAGGCTTATGGAGGCCTTGGTGATATTTATGAGAGACTAAAATATGATGACCCGTGTTAAAAAGTGTGAGAAGGACTAAATATGTTAAGGCTTTCAAAGGTCAGTATATGGATGCCTGTACTATGGTCACAGGTCTTACTGATGTCCTACTTAATGTTACCCAAAGCTGGACACAATACATCTGCTGTTTTAGTATGTTGAGCAGTGTTAGTGCTGGAACAGGAAGTGCACTCACCTTTTGTGCAGAAGACTGTGGGTTCTATTACCACTCAAGTTAGATTGATTGCTGACACTGCTGTGCAGTATTAAGGGGTGCCACACTCCTGAATGTGTTGTCCTTCAGAGGAGACATTAAACCAAGGTCCCATCTACTTGAGTGGGTGGTAGCTCAGGTGGATGTAAAAGATCACTCAGCACTTGGGCAAAAAGAGTAGGGGAAGTCCACTGATGCCCTGTACACATTTCCCCCTAGAAGTATGGATACCACCTCAGATCTCCACTGAAAAGAGGCCACTAGCTTAGTGAGACCAACCTGGTTAACTAAGAATAAATAAGAACAAAAATAAAATCTCAATACTGATAGAATTTGTATTACATAGTAACATACATGTATGCTTAAGTCAGAGTGTGTATGTCCATCCAATTTTGATACTTAATAATCTGCCTTTTGAATGTTTTGGGCAGTCTAGGTGGAATAAAACTGATGTTTTTTGGCATACATAAATAGAGACTCGTCAGATGTTTGCATAGAATGTTACATAATAAGCTGGACATACTGCAAGTGGGGATGTTTTTATTTATCTATTTTAAATGTGTTTAATGGGATAGTACACTGATAATAAAAGACCATTTGTGGGCACAGACCAAGTAAAATTTACAATAAAAAAATAGAAAAGCATTCAGACATCAAATCACCAAAAAAAAAAAATACAAATGCTGTATCAGCAGTCAGATTAAACTATAAGTATAATTAAGAGTTTAAGAACAAATGAGGATTTTCTATGTGAGAATGGAGAGAAACAGTTGTAGTGAAGAAGGTATGTGGGATGGCTAGATATGTCCAGTCTTTTCTGATTTTTTTTTGGAGATAATTTTTAAGTTTTGAAAGAAGGAAAATGACATATATTTTAGTTAATTTGGCAGGGATAGCCAGAATGGAGAAGAAGTAGTCAGTATAGTGAAGTTTAGCTTGTGGGATCTGGAGAGAGGGGACCTCTTTTGGAAATACTGTGGAAGTTGTACTGGTGGATTCACTATGGAGCTTGGCAGGAAGGCACCTGCCTGAAGGAGTTTGAAAAGGAGAGATCCTATAGGTGTAGCTCAACTGTGTAGGTGACTGGAGGCCACCTCCCTTTAGGAAGGGCAGTAGAGTGGTGTTCTTTGAGTGTGGGAGAGGAAGGAATCAGCAGATTTTGTTAAGTTAAGTAAGTTGACATCTGTTTGGGGTTTGGATCGAACAGTTGAATATGAGGGTCAAAACTGAAGGATAGCTATGTCATCTATATAAAGACTACTAGGTAGATTTGGAAGGTTTGTTAAATATTGAGATTAAGAGTGAGGTGAACATGGAGCCCAGGGGGTCTGGATGTGACAGTGGTGATCCTGTTTTGACTTTATAATATCTATATGTTAGATAGTATTGTAGTCAGGTGACAGTGCTGAGGGAATTCTGATATCAAAAAAGTAGTTAAGGAGGAAGGAGTAGTCAATAATCTTGAATTCTTTGGCTCGGTTTGTAAGTAATATTTCAGTATTGGAATAGGATAGTTTGAAAAAGGAATTTAAGAGACAGATGTTGAGAGAATACTGGGCAACTGAAAGAAAAAACGAGAGAGAGAGATTTAATAAAGCAGTTCAGCTCCAAAATAGATTATATGACAGTGAAGAAGATTTAGAAGGTCTACTGATACTCTGAATTAGGAGATTGTGTTGCTGTAGAATACTAAATCTGAGTTTTTGAGGCAAACCCCAAGGAGTTACTATTTTTACAATTTCACAATGGATCAAAAGAATCTAGTAATAAGACTGAGCAACATAGATCACTGAGAATAACAAGTATATGAAAATATAATGAAAACTTTGTGTATATCAAACTGGGAGTTATAGCAGAAATGTTTTGAGATTAATATTGAATCATTTATTCAAGGCAGACTACATGGGAAGTTTTTGATGGTATTAGACATGATTATATTGAGGGGTTAAATTTATTACACATGACCAAGAGGTAGATATGCCACTTACCATGGTCATGGTTGATGAGGTGCTTGAGGCACAGTGGAGACTGACTCTAGGAGAAAGCAATAACTACTGGTATCCCAGCTAGGACAGGGTGAGTAAGTAGAGACAGATTAGTCACTCATCTGAGTAAGCTGTTTAATTTAGTGTTGGAAAACTAATATATATCTCCTTGGAAGACCACAGTTGTGGCAGTTATGACTAAAGATGTTAAGGATCCTAGTTTACCTTCCTCATACAGGTCCATGCTAGTATATGACTATAATTTACTTATGTTTATACCTGCAGTACATTTGCCACTTTGCATACCCTAACTGATGCAAAATGATCAATATAGGTTTGTCAATGTTAGGCGGATTTTTGATAACATTTTATCATTTTTGATAACATTTTATCATTTTTGATAACATTTTGAAAATGAGACTATTAATGAAAAAAGGTCTAACTGGAGTAAAATATTATTGCAATTGCAAGTTCAGATGCTAAGAAGGTCTTGGAATTATTGAATAAAGGTTATTTTAGTATTTATGTTTTAGTAAGAATTGTCTCATTTGGGAAGAGCGATATCTACAGGATCTAAAGCAAAGATAAAAATGATTAATGTTATTTTATTTATTTACAGAGACTAGACAGGGATACATTCTGGGTTCCTGTCCTGTTTGCTCTTTGTTTGCAATCTTTTATAATGAAGACTTGGCAATCCGGGTTACATGCTCATAAGTCTGAGGAGGGGGAAAAGGAAAATAAAATTCTCCCTTTATGATAACGATATACTGATTTATAAAAACTGCACTTATGGGGATGCACCTTACCTTTTTCAATAACTGGAACGATTTGAGATTTTTCAGGTTTAGTCAATAAAATCAAGACACAAGCCACCCTTGTTAATTATAAATCTGTGTCAGCGCTGAGAATGCAATGTGCTTATTTATGAGTGCTGTATTAACTATATGGGATTTTGCATGAGCAATTCTTCTTTTGGCTTTTTCCCAGTTAGGGGTCGCTACAGCGGATCACCTGTCTGCTCATGATTGGCAGTGGAGTTTTGCAGTGTCGAGATGCCAACCCGGTGCACAACCTTCCACAGAAGGAACACACACATGCACACACTCACACTTAGGGCCAATTTAGACTGTCCAATCCACCTACAGCATGTGTTTGGGATGTGGGAGGAAACTGGAGCACCCAGAGGAAACCCACGCGACCGCAGAGAGGACATGTAGACTCTGCACAGAAGGCACCCCAGCTGAGGATCGAACCGGAGAACCTCTTGCTGTGAGGCAACAATGCTAACCACTGCACCACCATGGCTGCCCTGTGATTCTGCATGTGTAATACTGTAATAAATTTGGTTAATATGGCCATTGCATAGTTGGAAAAAATTTTGAATTTAGATGATGGAAGATGATAGGGTAAGAGCTGCATAAAATATTTTAGGTTTTTCATTGTTTTGTGATTTATTGTTATATTATGCTTTTCAGTCTTTCAAAGCAAATACCAAAATCAAACATTCAGAAGGTGGTTAGGAATAATTTTGGATTATATAGTAAGAGTCATATTTCTTGGGTAAATGGATTCTATCTAAAGATGAACGAGGTGTAAATGTGACTGGTCCTTCCTTTTACTGTAATGTTGTTGTTGTTGTTGTGCCTTTATACATTGTAATTTTTATTGTTTTATTTATTCAAATGCCACTATGGGAATCTAAGTGGAAAACTCATATTTTTAAGATTTAAGAGTGAATTTTTGATATGGAGGCAGTGCTGATTTTATTTTAAATTTTGAAGGAATTTCCTTTTGTTATGAAACAGATCATGGTGATTATGAAGGAAGAGATGTACCAATGGTTGAAAGTGATTTCACCTGTGAGTTGTAGTATGACAGCAGAGATGGGACTATAAAGATGGGAAGCCAGGCAAATGCTGGTGCTCTTTTGTGAGTAATTGCGGTTTGCTAGCAATCGGGTAATAAGGATTAAACTGCATGAAAAATAAGTTTTAAATAATGTATTACAAACAATATGGAAGTTTAATGGTAACTGAAAGTTAAGCCATTTTAATGAGTTACTTAATGTTATATCCTCTGATTTGGTATCATTATTTCTGAAATCTAAGAGATAATCCTGTCACCAGAGGTTTGGTTTGTTGGATTCATGGCTTTAAAAGATGACATTGCATAAGATAGGCATAAATGTAAGCATGAGTGGTCAGGTGTTTTTTGGAGTACAATAATAATTGAAGATACATGGCATTGGATATTGCAGTTGTCATTGTATGCAAGAAATTCTGGAATATTTCATATACCTGTATGCAAATACCACACAGAAAGTTTTGTACTGTACAGAGATTGAGAAGTCCACTCTCAAGTGTGGGCCTAGTATATGAGAGATGTCATTTGGGTATTTTCCATACTTGAAAGCATATTGTTTGGTCTTGTTCTAGATTAATAGATTTAAGACGGCCCTAACTCAATTGATAAATGGGATACATCATAGAACTGTAGAAGAGGAAATAATATAGAAGTAATAAGAATTTTATTCTTAATACAATATGATACTTGCATTCATTGTACAAAGAAAGTGAGTACAATTTTATTTTTGCTAATGCTTGTTTCTAAAAAGGTCAGTAGAAGTGTGACCAGGTTTTGATTGTTGAAGATGCCATACAAGCTGCAGTGGAGTCAGACAAGAAAGTGGTTAAGTTACATTTGCTACCATGGTGCATGGATAAAGATATAAATAAACAATGCAAGTTCCAGCAACCAGGGTCCAAGGACTCAGAGCAAAAAGTTAAACTTTATAATAAAAGATCTTGCACACTTATGTTTAATACAAATGTGTATGTCTTCATGCAATTCTGCTTGAAGACAGACACATTTTTATTAAATTACTTCTTTAAATCTGGTTGAAGAAAAGATTTTTGTCTTTGTGCATTTCCCATTTCCCTGAGGGCTTTATTTCTTTATATATTGACATTTAATTACAGGACAAGTCTGACTGGGTAGCAGTCCATTTTCTGTGGAGGTCCAGGGAGAAAATCTCCAAAGTATTAGAAAACATTTGAAGAATAATAATTTTACAGTCTTTAAAAAATAATAAAAAAGCTACAGTTTAAATAATTATACCAAATTAGACATAATCTGGAAACATTGGTTAAGAGTAGATACAAGTTATGTGATGATGATTTAATAGTTGGTAAAATTAGAGATGTAAGAATCATGTATAAAGCTATTTTATGATTTAGCAGTACTTGGAATAATGTAATGCAGGAAATGTATATGTTGATATGCTTGCACTTCTTCTCTTTCTTTCTCTCGATCTATGAATGCAGAAAAGGTTTAATGTGCCAGACGGAGATAATGAGTGATATTCTTAGTCATTACATGACCCAGTAAAGGTGACAACCATGTTCCTTGAAGAAGTACAACAAAAAAACAATTAATTGAGGCTGTTTATGCCAATATGTGTTGATTGCGAATAGGTGGAAGCAAATGGATTTATAAAGAGCTGGAAATGGAAAAGGTATAATGCCATGTATGCTAATAAGTCCTTCTCCCATCTGATTATGGATCATAATCATAAATTGTCATGCACTCTGTGCAGATTCATTATAAAAGGCAGAATTGCACTTTTTATATCTATTTTGCAATCCATGCTGATGCTGTCCTTTGCTTCTAGCTTAGCTAGTTTCCGATGTGAGATGCTTGTCTTTGCTGAGCTAAAGCCATTTGCACCCAGCAATGCTTGCTGGCCAAAAAGGTGGAGATATAGGCAGAGAATAATACATAATTTTGAGTCTCAGGAAATTCTTGATAGATTCAGAGTAGATGGGGATATTATAAAGGCCTTAGTGAGCATGCATGATTCCCATAGGGGTACACGGGGGATGCATGGCCTTCCTATCCCTGTAGGCACTAAGGTATGTATAACCCTCACTGTACTAGCCTTGGAGACCTTCCAGAGACAGACCAGCGACATCTTGGGTATCTCACGGGCTTCTGTGTTAAGGATACTGCATCAGTTCTGAGATATACTTGTGGCACATATGGATCAGTACATCTATTTCCCAGTGTCACCTCAGGACCAAGCCAGAACTACACATGCCTTTTATGGGGTGGCAGATGTCCTCTTGGGGGGAATGGTACCACAATAGTAAGAACTACCAGCCAGGTAGTTTGTGATGCATGGGGGTGCATCACCAAAGTCCCTGCCCAGCATCCTGGCAGTGCATACTGGCAGTGCATACAATTCCCATATCTGACACACTAGCTTACTCTACCATATCATCCTACATGGTCGGATATCCAGGGTTCCTATTATGTGTTTGAAAGTATAAAACTTCGAACACTACAAGATCGAACTTGTATGTTTGAAGTTTTATAATTTTGAACAAAAAAAAAAAAAAACACAACGGGCAGAAAGTAACTGTCGTAAGCAAAGGGGCAAACCCTCCTGCACACCCGGACATGGGGGGTAAGCCACCACACCCCCCACTTTTTAAATATACCAACTCCAAGATCGCACTACAGTGTGGAAAGGGAATATTTCCCTTTACTGCACTGTAGTGCGGTCTCAGAGTTGGTATATTTAAAGAGCAGGGGGTGTGGGGGGTGCAGGGGGGTTTGCCCCCCTGCTTACAAGAGTTATTGAGTTGTTTTTTTTTTTTTTTAATTTTTTTTTTTTATTCAAATTGCTGAAACTTTGAACACTTGTGTTTGATGTTTTCAGGTTTGAAGTTTCAGCAATTCGATAACACAATAGGAACCCATATATCCAGTGGTCATCTTGTTTTTAGTGGAATTTTTTATTATAATTTATGTATTTATTTGTTGTAAAATGTAATTTAATACTAAACCACATTTTTATTTTAGTTTTAGTCTCCCCCTCTTTTTCTCTTTTTTTCAGGTGATGCTAGAAATCCACTGGAGCCATGGCTCCTCACACCAATGAGAAATCCAAGCTGCCTCAAGAAGGTAGTTTCAATACAGCCCTGTCCCAGCCATGTATTGTTATTGAACATGTATTTGAAATTTTAAAGATTATATTTAAATGCCAGGATGAGTCTTGGGATGCCCTTCAGTATGACTCAGCTACTGTGTGCAAGATATTTACTTCATGTTCTATTTTGCATAATGTGGTCATGTGTCAGTCTGGTGATGAAGCGACACATGCTGTCTCTGCAGCTCCCAGTTCCAGTCCTTCTATGAGTAATGATGACCAGACAGTTTCAGTACTAAGGGACATACCTCTCAAAAGTCAAAAATAAAAGGTGACCATATGCCCAAAATTAGGGAGAAATTTTAAATAGTTTGCTTATAAACTTAGAAAGTTGTAGAATAGTAGGTTTTGCATTAGCATGCACTTTTGGAAGGATACCAAGTCTAAAACTTCTATGTATGTCATTTTATAATGACTTCAGTCCTCAGTGATTCACTAGAAAAAGCACAAATTTATGAAGAACAGACCAAAAGTGTAAGGCAAATATATGTGCACTCTGCAAAAATCTAGACACTTGAAAGGCATGATATGAAACACCATGCACCAGGTTCATGCTTGATGTATGGCAGTGCAGATGATGAGACAGCTTCTACTCCTGAGCTATGAGCCATGTCATTCACGTTAGTGTTTCCTTTCCTGTAAAAAACACATAGAGTATAACTGATGCATACAGTGCTCTGTGTGGTATATGCTGTGTGGTGCATGGTCTGCTGTCAGTATTCATCAGACATTTCTTCTCATCTTTAATTTTTTTTTCATAACAAATATTCATATTATTGTTCGAAGTCTTGCATGAGTGCTCATTCACACCTGTTCAAAGATGCTCTAAGGTATGATATAAAGAATAAGTATACATTTGTAACCACTTTTCATAAGACTTTCTTCTTAGGTTGTATACGTCAGTACACATGTACTGATTGTCATGAGGTACTAAACTGAATAAAAAGTGTTATTTCATTGTTTAACATGAGTTCATACTTTTCACTTTAATGGAAAATGCTTTGCCGGCTTTTTCAGTAGTATGCTATTTTTCTTCAGTTTTACCATTACACATTAAATTTAGTTATCAGTGCTTTCCTAAGCTTCTGCATATTAGATTATTTTGTTTTCTCAAACACAGGAAGTTGTGTCATCATTTGTGCAGTGCTGAGAATGAAGTGGTAACAGTGCTAGTTAACATGACACAATAATCATGCAACATTTTGTTTTACTTTCCAAGTTGTATGTTATAGTTATTTGCCAGCTGTACCATTGTGGAACTGAAAATTGTAATAAAGGTAGGTCATTACTGGTGTAAATCAGTGCAATTTAAATGTTATGACATATGACTTTCTTCCGAGATGTTTCTTTTCCTTGGACTCAAACACATGCAGATGCTTGTGTTAGTACTGTGTTACAGTCTGGTCTCATTTTTTTTCTTTTTTTTTTTAAATTTTTTAATAATATCTCATTTTCTTTACAGTTAAACACTGATGCCTCTGTGTAAATATAAACCTGTAATAACATGAATAGTGTAGCTCGAATCACAGCACATTAAGGAAACGTGTCACACTTAATATATTCTAAAGGTAGGGTAGGTGACATTACTTGAGATCGCAGGGGGGCTGTCATGTGAAATACATGATAATGTACGGTGATGTTGGGACCTGCTTGATGCAGGTGATCCTACTGACACTGAACTCACAGTGCTGCAGGACCAGGACCTCAAATGACAGGTCATGGTAAGTGTTGATGAATGCTGACTTGTCTTGCATAAAATCTGTTGCCTTGGTTCTACGAGGTAGTAGCACCACCTTCTTGCAAAGCACTTAGAGTATGAAGTGATATGCCCCCATCTGTCTGGATAGTATCCTGTCCTCTTTCCCTTACAACACTAACTCCTATTTGAGTTTCGTAAGTCATCACCAGTGTATGATTGGAGGCAGCCATGGATGCTTGGTGTGCAATCATAGTATGCATCAATGTGACCATGGCATTACTCCTGCTCTTTGCTGTTTCCATGTAGAGCTGGAAATCCTAACTTAAAACCTGCAGAGCTCTAACTATTTGTAGCTGATTGTCTCTGGCAGTGACACGAACCTTATCAATGTCACAGCACATTTGCTGCTGGGCATCCCATGCTTTGCTTCCCATGCTTTGCATGTGTCCTGGGGTAGCTGTGACAAATGCCTGCACCTAACACCCCTTTGTAGAGGTTTCACTGTGGATACTGCTGCATCTGAATTTTTGCCATCATCCATAAGGTGTTGCTGTGGTTTGGAGATACTGGCGTAGAAGTCATGGGTTTTCTCCTTCTACGACCTGTAGTATAATGTTACCATGTGTCTGAACAACCTGTAGTATAATGTTACCATGTGTCTGACTGTGTGATTCAGTATCACTTCTTGTGGAGTTACTAACTTATAATGGTGGGTGAGATCCTGCTAGTAAACTTGGTGACTGCATGCAACTTTCCCCAAGCTGTCTCATAAATACAACTGTGTCACAATCACCATTAATATCAGGCTTTCTTCTGCTGATATCCTCTACATTTATTGACATAGTGAAACTGTTTGTTTATGCTGCAGACCCTGTAAATAATTCATTTAATTAATTACTACTCAGATGGTGTGGTATACTGCTGATTGTTTTGTAATGAATAGTGGAGGACACTTACCACACACATGGTGTTCATCAGTACCATTACATGCTGAAGTGAAAGGTCTGACTGTTAATAGTAGTTCTTACATGTTACATTTATATATATATATATATATATATATATATATGTGTGTGTGTATGTGTTACTGTTATAAAAACAACCTTCTTGAACAGATATTTGTTGATACTGTACATGTGGGTAACAGCAAGTGTCCCCACCACCTCTAATTATTCCTGTGTTGTTGTCACCTGTCTCATAATCATCCCATGAATGGAGAGGCGGTATTCCTCAACAGTTGGTAAAGGAATGATTGTTGGAGGCCTCACAGAATAGCTTTTGGCAACTGCATTCTGATCTGTGATGGATCTTGCCTTTGCCTTCTTCTTGAACAGTGTTAATGTGCATTTCCTTCTGCCAATACCATTTACACCCATAACATACCAGTTCCACACTATTGCCTTCTCATCTTATTTGGGCCCCCAGTTTCCAAAAATGCATTTGCTGTATGTCCTACAGGCTGCCATGAGGATGCATTTCCCTTCATGGCTAAAGTTGTTGTTTCTTTGCTTTGATCCCTGCTGTTTCATAATACATTAACAAAAACAACACGGCAAAGTCATGTACTGAAACTTTTGATCCACTCAACAGCTGAAACACACAGCAATGACAGTATTCCTGCTTTCATCACAAATCAGTAAAATATCTGGGTAGATAAACATGAATGGTAATACCCGTGTTCATAAGCACCTGGTGCAAGTCCAAATTAAGTAAGTTACTAATAACCTGTAGTGTATCCTCAACAAATTCATAGCAGTGCGGCTAGCACTGAAATTTACACTGTCAGTTTATGCCATTACTAACAGACTGATAGCCACCCCCCACCATTTTTCTGTATTTATACCACCATTGTTTCTTTTATAGCTGGCTTAAATCTCCCAATAAAGCAGGATGTATCCTGACACAAAAATGCAATGGAAAAAATGGAGTACCTCAAACTTCAGAAACTTCAAAGTATGAACTTATATTCTCGGCGTCATGATCAGTAAATGCCTCCAAAAATAATTTCCAAACTACCTTTCACATTACAATTATTCCCCACAAAATGTCAGTGGTGCTGTCATACCTTTCATTTTAAAGGTGTCACTCATGTCCTGAGTAGGTGCATAAATCACTTGCGTCTCACTGTCAGATCTATACAATATACATTATTCCTAGTAAATGCTATTCTCTAAAATCAGTGTCAACTGTTTTCAGCTAATTTCTATTGTTTATATTATTGTTTTCTTACTTGAATATGTTTGCAATTTCCTAAAGAATTTCCCACCTCTCTCGAGTGACCACAAGTTAATATGATGATCTTAAAGTTACTTATGTAAGATCCGGATCAATTATACCTACTGCTTATTTACCCTTATGTCTATTAATCGCAGTAATGTGTGAGTGCGTAAATCGCCAATCTATATATGTACATCTCGTCTACATACTTGTGAATATGTTCGTTGCAGTGCCAGAGTCAGCAACACTCCTCAGCACTCCTCAGGTGTCCTTGGGAATGTGCGAACAACTCTAGTAAGTCCCCAAAATCTCTATGACTTGGAAATGAAAATTGAGCCACATGTCATTCAGTCTGCATGCTCATGAACTATAATCGATCCCCATCCTGCGTACTGTGATACCCCTTATTATCGCAAATCACTCAATGCTTACAGTGAACTCATAATTACATATGCGGTAGCTTATCTTTATGTAGTACTGCAAAAAGTCATGTAAATGGAGATGATTTACATTGATGCAACACTGAAAAGGGCATGATTAAACAAAGGATCCAGGCATCACCTCCAGGTTTACTACTCATAAAAATAAGAAAAGTTAATCATATAAGCAGAAATAGATGTAAGCAACTTAAAAAAGTAATTTCTTCGTGACTGAATTTTGTTTAGCATGAAAAAGAAATGTGAAAGTATTCCTTTAAAAAAGAATGTGGTGAACCAATTTGGTTCAGCCAAACTTGCCAGTAATATCAGCTCCCATATTAATGTCCCTGCTGGGTAATTTTATATGGTGATGTCACACCCCAGAGGGTATGGCTCTAAACCTGTGCACCACAGCCCTAAACTCACATCCCTCATTTTAGTACTGGCACGTCTAATGATGGCAGCGCCTGTGAAGGCATGAGGCTGAGCTCTAAGCTGGTCTGACAAAGAGAACAAGATAATGCCCTACCTTGTTATGGATTTGTACCTGGTTAAGATCAAGCCCTGTGCCCGTGGGTTGGACTAGAAAACAATGACATCTGGCAGGAGTTGGGTAAGCATCTGTCAATCCTGACAGGGCTCACATGCTCTGGACCCCAGTACCAACACATGTAAAATGACCTACAGAAGTGTAGGTCTGACCAGCTTGAATGGGTAGTTCATGTGACAGCAAGAAGGCCAGAGTTCTGAAGTAAGTATTTTTGATTTTATTTCTTTAAATCACATCAAACATAGGTTTAAAAAAAATACTATAAAAATGCTGAATAACTAAAGGCATATGGTAGAAGAAATGTATGTGTAACTGCAAATATGCATCTAAATGTAATTATAATGCATGAAAAAGCATAAACATATCTGTATGTAGAAATGCATTAGTATACAAATGTGTAATGTTTATGTGATAAAGTATTTTGTGTATAAACAGAAATGTATGTGTATGAGCAAATAAATATTTGAAGCATGACTATCTGTCTGTCTATCTAGCTAATCTATCTATCTATCTCTATATGTCTGTAAAATACAGATGTACATCTGCATGTGTATACTGCTTACAATTATTTTTTCAAGTATACAAATGTATGTTTATACACAAAAAAATTCATATTTGCATTCCCGCATAATTTTGTGGTACATTAGTTGCACTACATGCAGACAGTTTTTATAAAGAACAGATTTTGTTTGCGTAAGTCAGAAGATATTTATTAGTATAATATTTGTATATGAGTCATTTCTTGCACAGTAGTAAGTATATGTACAAGATGGATGAACTTGGTTAAGCATCACACTCTAGCAATATATACATATACGTACATACAATACATACAATATATACACACATGTGAGAGATGCAACCATATAGCCAAACTGGAGGCTAAGCTCTCTCAACTCAGTACTGGCGAAACCTGTCAGGAGGAGAAGGAAATCACACTCACTATAATTCCAGTCTCACATAGACCTACCACGACAGCAAACCAAATGCATAAACACACAAAAACATACTTGGAGGCTCTTAATAAAAATCTGCCTAAGCAGCAGAGACCTCCAAAGCAGACACTCAAAAAACCACTACCCCAAAACAAAACACGTGCAACACATAGCTCACAAAGCCAGTGTGCCGAACAGTCACAGCCCTTAAGGCTAAACAACACACCTGATACACTTGTAATAGGTGACTCTATCGTCAGGCACACTGACGTCCCGCTCACCAGGCTGAACAAGGAAAGGGTCACGGTGAGCTGCCTGTCGGGTGCTAGGATCTGCCACATAACACAAGCACTCAGGTCACTCCAAGGCAAGTACATATATGACTCAGTCATTGTCCATGCTGGTGTGAATGACCTGAGACATACCTCCCTGGACTACATGAAAAGAGACATAGAGGAGCTCTCTGAGCATGTAGCCCAGGCCAGTATGACCCTGACCTTGAGTAGCATCTTACCCTCACCAAGAATGATGCCACAATATGAAGACAAGATGATCAGTTTCAACAATTGGCTTAAGTATTGGTGTCATTCAAAGGGGATCCAATGCCTGTCAGCCTGGGATGACATGCTCGACAAGCCACGATGCTTTGCTAGGGATGGCTTGCACCTGTCACCCCTGGGCTTTTGGATATTGGCAAAGGCTCCTGCCACCTCCATAGTTCCTTTTTTAGGCAAGGCTCAAAAGACAAACCCACCTCCATAGGTATCACAAGGGATAAGAAACTAAGAGTAATGCTACTCAATGCCAGAAGTCTAAACCTTAAGATGCATGCACTTGAAACTCTCCTTAGCATGGAGAACATCGATATATGTGCATTAACAGAAACCTGGTTCAAGGCTCCCAAGAGCACCCCAGCACTACCAGGTTATAACTTATACCATGCTTTTCAGCCCCAAAACTTGGACCGAACCACAAAAGGAGGGGAAGTATCAATATTCGTCAAAGATACCCATACCTCCAGGTTGGTGGCAGAGCATGAAGCATCTGAGACTATCCATGTGCAACTAACAGTGGGTAAAACTGCCTTCCAGTTTATAGCCTGCTACAAACCACCCTCCCAAACCTAGGAACCCCACTCGGCCTTCCTGAGAACACTGGAAAATATGAAGGTCTCTCCAAACACCATTATATTGGGCAACTTCAACTACCCAAACATAGGCTGGGAGCATTACTCTAGCTCCAACACCCTAGCCCAAAGGTTCCTAGAATTTATAAACTCAAATGCTATGGAACAACTTGTTACCACTCCCACAAGAGGGGAAACCATACTGGACCTGATCATCACCAACATGGGGGCTCCATGCTCCAGACCAGAAGTGTATCCCTCACTGGTAAGATCAGACCATAAACTAATCTCACTGGATATTCACATCCCGACCCCACCCCCTGCCCAGAAAACCACAGTGAAAAACTTCTCTAAAGCAAATTTCACACTCCTCAAAACTGAGGTGGAATCCTTCAAAGCCCCCGGGCCTGTGGAAAATACGGCCCAGACCACAGAATCCTTTATCAATGCATTCTATGAACACCTTCAGGAATGCATGGATCATGCAATCCCAAATAAAACCAAGACCCAATCCTCCAAAGGCAGGCGCCCTGTCTGGTGGACCCCAGCCATAAACAAACTATACAATAGAAGGAGGAAGCTACTACATGATAGAGCAAAATCTCAAAAAGGGAAGGCATCTCTGATCAGTATTAGCAAAAAACTACGGGCACTCATAAAATCGTCTAAGGCTGGCTTCGAGAGAAAAATTGCACAGGACACTAAGGATAATCACAAGGCTTTCTTTAGTTATGTTAGGAACCTGGGTGGGAATTCCCAGATATGCTCAGAATTAGTCCAAAATGACAAAAAATACACCGAACCCTCAGACATTGCCAACATCCTAGCTGACAGGTTCAGCACAAACTCCCCCCCCCCACCAAAAGGGCAAATATCTATCTCAGCAGAGTGCTGCCCCCCTGACATCTCAGATGCTCAGGTAAGAGCCGCCCTCTCCAAAGCAAAAAACACAGCATCAATTGGACCAGACGGTGTCCCGGGCTGCATCCTACATGAACTCCAAGAAGAGCTAAACCCAAACATAAAACTACTGTTCAATCTCAGCCTTACTACAGGATATGTACCCAAAGAGTGGCGTACAGCAACAGTGGTCCCTCTCCACAAAGGTGGTGCCTCAATGGATCCTAGAAACTATCGCTCCATAAGCCTGACTAGCTTGGTCTGCAAAGCTATGGAAAGGATCATCATGGACCTCATAAATAAAGATATTGGGGACCTACAGGCACTGGATCCTACCCAGTTTGTCTTTGTTAAGGGCAAATCCTGCCTCTTAAACCTGGTTGATTTCTTTGAAACAGTCACCAAGGCCATTGATGAGGGGAAGGTGGTCCACACAGCCTACCTGGACCTCGCAAAAGCCTTCAATACAATACCCCACTCAGGCATTATAGATAAGCTCACCAGCTTAAATATAAACCCCTATGTCACTAGATGGGTTGCAAACTGGCTCAGGGACAGAACCCACATGATTAGAATTGCTGGAGCCATGTCAGACTCCAAACCAGTTACAAGTGGCATCCCACAAGTCTCAGTCCTGGGACCTCTCTTGTTCGGTATATATTTCTCAGAGGTACAGACCAACACGGAAGGACTGTGGCTGACCAAGTTCACAGATGACTACAAACTAGGTGCCATAGCCGACTCTCCAGCCAACACAAGCATCCTACAAAAGGGCCTCATAGAAACAGACAACTGGTGCCAGAGCCATGGTCTCAAGCTAAACACCAAAAAGTGTATAGTCATCCCCTTTGGCAAAAACAAAGTGCCCACAAATTACCACATAGGTGGTAATCCATTAAGTACAGAAGAAGTAATTAGGGACCTGGGGACCCAAGTTGATAGCAATCTCTCATTTGAAAACCACGTGGCCAAAGTGGTTAGAAAAACATTTTATATAGCCCACCTAATCATGAAGGGATTCACATCTAGATCAGGGGAGGTCATCGTGCCTCTTTACTCATCCCTCATCAGGCCCATAATTGAGTACAATGCCCCTTTTGGGATGTACCTTACCAGACACCTGCAGCAACTGGAAAGACCCCAAAAGTACCTCACCAAGAGGATCAAAGGGCTCAAACAGATGCCATATGCTGCCTGGTTAAAGAAACTCCAGCTCTACTCAGAGGCATACTGCCTGCTCAGAGGCGATCTGTGCCTGATGTATAAAGCCATGTCCAACCCGGAATTAATGGACATGCTGCACCTCAGAAAATCCAAATCCCATCGAGCTATGCACTCGAGAGACTTGAACCTCAGCACTGAAATAAATAGGACATGCTGGAGGGACAGATTCATAACCCAGAGGCTCCCTTCACTCTGGAATAAAATCCCAGTCCAGGTTAGGCAGAGTCCCTCATTGACTCTCTTCAAGAGGAATCTTGATGAGTGGATGGGAGATCGTAGGTTTACCCAGGTATCACTTCTGTGTCACTGTTAGACAGAGGCACAGTATACTAACCTCGAAAAAGGGCATAGCAAAATTCATTTAAAATGGGTGGCGAAAGCCAAACACACTCTGGCTAGGCTTATAAATGCCCTAGGGCAGATAGCCTATTATGAACCTATATATATATATATATATATATATATATATATATATATATATATATATATATGTGTGTGTGTGTGTGTGTGTGTGTGTGTGTGTGTATGTCTGTCTAAAAGATTACGCTCCAACCCATTGGATGATTCTGCAGTTAGGCTGCTTGTATCGCCTGTCGCTTGCCCTGCTCTACGTCTCCCTTCTCCGGGTGCTCCCTGTACTGCTACAATATCACCAAGAAACCCCCCTTCTAAGGAAGACATCCTGGGAGTGCCGTAACCCTAGGCTCCTTCAGCTCAGTCAACAGTCTGCTTTATTTTACCTACCAAAGACCACCAGCTTGCATGTGGTTATATTTAATAATAAATGTTTATTTAGTCATTGTAGGTAGTTGTGTCATGTACCACAACGTGCACGTTAGCCGCCTGCTGGAGTCCTTATTTTCCTTACCTCCCTCTCCGACTTATAGGTTCATAGGTTCATAGGTAGGTACTAGGCTATCTGCCTGAGGGCATTTATAAGCCTAGCCAGAGTGTGTCAGCTTTTGCCGCCTCACTGATTAATTAACTGAGCCTCTGTCAAGAAGAGCCAAAGAAGTGATCCCAAGGGTGTATTTTCTTTTACCCATCCACTCATCAAGGTTTCTCTTGAAGAGTGTTAGTGACGGGATCTGCCTAATGTAGTTAGGAAGTTTTTTCCAAAGCATGGGGAGTCTCTGTGACAGGAATCTATCCATGCAGCATGTTCTATTTACTATTGTGGCGAGGTTTAGCTCACTAGCTCGAGTGGCTCGCAGTGACTTGGATTTCCTTATGTAGAGCATGTCCATCAATTCGGAGTTGGACATGGCTTTGTAAGTCAGGCAGAGATCACCTCTGAGTAAGCGATATGCCACTGAGTACAGCTAGAGTTTTTCCAATTGGGCTGCATAGGACATATGTTTGAGGCCAGTAATCCTCTTGGTGAGGTACTTTTGTGGTCTTTCCAGCTGTTGGAAGTGTCTTGTGAGGTACATCCCAAATGGGGCATTGTACTCTATGATGGGTCTGATGAGTGACGAGTAGAAGGGCACTATAACCTCTTCATTTCTAGATGCGAACCCTTTAGTAATTAGATGGGCTACACAGAAAGATTTCCTAACTACTTTGGCAATGTGATTGTCAAAGGAGAGATTACTATCTACATGTGTCCCCAGATTTCTTATTACCTCTTCTGTATTAAGGGGGCTGCCATCTATGTGGTAATTCATGGGTGTTTTGTTTTTCCCAAATGGGATGACTATGCATTTTTTGGCATTTAGCTTGAGACCATGACTTTGACACCAGGTGTCTGTCTCAGTAAGGCCCTTTTGGAGAATGTCCATGTCAGCTGGAGAGTCAATTATGGCTCCCAGTTTGCAGTCATCGGCGAACTTTGTTAGCCATAGTCCTCCTCTGTTTGCCTGTACATCTGAGAAGTATATGCCGAGCAGTAGGGGGTCCCAGGACGGAGCCTTGCAGGACACCACTTGTGACTGGTTTAGAGTAGGACCTGGAGCCCACTATTCTTACCATGTGAGTTCTGTTTGTAAGCCAGTTGGCAACCCGTCTCGTGACATAGGGGTTTATGTTCAGGATGGTGAATTTTTCTATAATTCCCAAGTGGGGAATGGTGTCAAAAGCCTTGGCGAGGTCAAGGTAGGCTGTATGAACCACCTTCCCCTCATCTATGGCCTTGGTGACTGTCTTGAAGACGTCAACCAGGTTTAGTAGGCATGATCTGCCTTTAACAATGCCGAACTGGGTTGGGTCAAGTGTTTGGAGGTTCCCAATGTCTTTGTTAATGAGTTTTATGATGATGCACTCCATAGCCTTGCAGACCAGGCTAGTCAAGCTTATGGGGCGATAGTTACCAGGGTCAATTGTGGCCCCTCTTTTGTAGAGTGGAATAACCATTGCTGTGTGCCATTCTATGGGCACGTAGACTGTGGAGAGGCTGAGGTTGAACAGTGTGTTTATGTGGGGGGGGGGTTAGTTCATTCTGTAGTTCATGCAAGACGCAGCCTGGGACACCATCTGGCCTCATTGACGTTGTGCTTTTGGCTTTTTAAAGGGATGTTTTCACCTGTGCGTCTGTGACACTACACTTTTCCGGTATTGTTGTGGGCCCTTTTGGGGGTGAGAGGGGGGTGAAGTTTGCACTGAGTCTATCTGCCAGGATGTTGGCAACATCAGTAGGTTCAGTATATTTTGTGCTATTTTGCACTAGCTCAGAGCATATCTGCGAGTTGCCACTTAGATTCTTGACATAGCTAAAGAAGACTTTGTGGTTATCTTTCGAATCCTTGGCTGTTTTTCTTTCGAAGTTAGCCTTGGATGATTTTATGAGGGACCTTAGTTTGTTACTAATACTGATCAGGGATCTCTTTCCTTCTTGGGATTTGCTTTTTTTCTGAACTAGTTTCCTCCTTCTGTTGTATATTCTGTTTATGGCAGGGGTCCACCAGACTAATTTCCTTCTCTTAGGGGAGTGAGTCTTGGTTTTGCTAGGGGTGGCACAATCCATGCATCCTTGTAGGTGCATATAGAGTGCATTTGTAAAGGTTCCTGCATCTTGGACACTGTTATCCTTTAGCATGGGGGCGATGAAACTTACCACCTCTGTCTTAAGTAAGGTGAAGTTTGCTATAGAAAAGTTTTTCACTGTGGTTTCCTTAGTTGGAGGTGATGGTGTGGTGTGGACATCCAGAGTGATTAGTTTATGGTTTGATCTAACCAGTGACGGGTTGATCTCCGGTGCAGAACACCGGTCACCCATGTTGGTGATGACCAGGTCCAATATGTTTTCACCTCTGGTAGTGGAGTTTACCAGCTGATCCAGGGCATTTGAGTTGATAAATTCCAGGAAGCGCTGGACCTGGGAGTTTGTACTTGAGTAGTTTTCCCAGTAAACAGTAGGGTAATTGAAATTGCGCAATATCAGGGTGTTTGGTAGGACCTTCATGTTTTCCAGTGTCTCCAGAAAGGCGGAGTGGTGGTCCTGGGTCATGGAGGGTGATCTGTAGCAGGCCACAATTTGCGTTGCAGATTTGTCTGATGTTAGTTCCACATAGATGATCTCAGAGGTATCATGCTGTGCCACTAACCTGGAGGTGTAGGTATCCTTGATGAATATGGATACATCTCCTCCTTTCGTGTTTCGGTTGATTTTCTGTGGTCAAAATGTGTGGTATTGGTTGTAGCCCGGTAGTGCTGGGGTGCTCTGTGGAGCCTTGAACCAGGTTTCAGTTACTGCACAGATGCCGATGTTCTCCATACTGAGGAGTGCTTTGAGCGCATGCATTTTGAGATTTATACTCCTGGTGTTGAGTAGCATAACCTTCATTTTTTTATTTGTGCTGTTTACGGAGATGGGTTTGACTTTTGAGCCTTGCCTAAAAAACGCACTATGGGGGCAGCAAAAGCCTTGGCCAGTATTCAAAAGCCTAGGGGTGACAGGTGCAAGCCATCTCTTGTGAAGCAATGAGGCTTGTTGAGCATGTCATCCCAGTATGACAGACACTGGATCCCCTTTGAATGACACCAGAAGCTTAGCCAATTGTTGAAATTGATCATTTTTTTTCTTTATACTGCGGTATTCTTCTCAGCGAGGGCAGGATGCTACTCAGGGTCAGGGTCATACCCACCTAGGCTACATGATCAGAGAGCTCTTCCATGTCTCTTTTCATGTAGTCCAGGGAGGTACATCTCAGGTCATTCACACCAACATGAACAATGACAGAGTCATATTTGTACTTGTTCTGGAGTGACCTGAGTGCTTGTATTATGTGGCAGATTCTGGCTCCCGACAGGCAGCTAACAGTAACCTTCTCCTTGTCCAGCCTAGTGAGTGGGACATCAGTGTGCCTGACTATAGAGTTGCCTATTACTAGTGTGTTAGGTATGTTATTTCGCTTTAAGGGCTGTGATTGTGTGACACACTGATTTTGTGTTTTATGTGTTGTCTGGTTTGTGATGGGAGGTGCAGGTTTTTGGGTGTCTGCTTTGGAAGTCTCTGATGCTTTTGCAGGCTTTTATTTAGAGCCTCCGAGTATGATTTTGTGTATTTATGTGTATATTTTGCCAGTGCTGGTTTAGTATGTCTATGTGAGGCTGGAGGTGTGGTGCAAGTGCTAACCTTCTCCTCATGACCGCCTGTTCCAGTCTTAGAAGGAGAGAGCTTAGCCTCCAGTTTAGCTATATAATTGCATCTCTCGCATATGTTAATGTTTTGTGGTAGGAGGAGAGGGTTGTCTGTAAACATGAGGCAGTTGTAACATTGCCTCAGAATACCCAGGTTCACCAGCTGGACTGGAGAGTATACCTGAAATTGCCCTTTGGTCATGCCTGAATAGTAGGGTGAGCTGCTTAGTCACTTGGTTGGTGACGGGTGAATAATGAGCCTTGCCCTGCTGGGCAATCAAGTGTCGGGGTATATTAGTGCGTGCCATTAGGTCTGAGCAAGTGCTGGACTGTAAGATGCTTTTTAAGTGCTTAGGTTGAGAGTTAGACTACTTTCAAGGGAAAAACTAAAGAGGAGATTTGGTGGAGCCAGGAATAATTTAGCCTTAGCTAACTGGCGCTGCCCGGACATGCAAAACCGTGCAAACACAGTTGTTACAGCAGGGAAATGAAAGAGATAGAAATTAGCCCAAAATGGCCTCTAAACTACTAGCTTCTGGGCTGGAACAACTCCTCCAGGGACAGATGGCTGCTCAAAGCTCCCTCTTTCACAGGTGAACAGAGAAACCTCCTTCTATCCAAGTAATGTATGGGCAACTCAGAAACTTGTAACACAGCCCTGAATTCAGCATTAGCCTGAAAACTGGACTATACTAGCTTAGAAAGGTGGGAAACAAAGAAAATGTTTTTTTTTTTAAAAGATAAGGCAAAACAGTAAAAAATACACTTAAAACAGCTTTAAATGACTACAAACAGTAAAATATACACTTAAAACAGCTTTAGATGACTACAAGCAATCAGAAAAGGGTTTTAAACAAATTACCCAGTTAACCAGTAAGAAAATCTCAAAACTGAGCCCTGTTCCTGTAGTCATCAATCAGACAAGTTCTAACTGCACACTACTGCCACTGGAGTGCAGGGGAACCTTCTCCAAAAAAGAAGGCCTGGATTGGTGCTCAAGTTATACAAACAAAGCTAGATTCAGCAGGCCTGATTCTAGTTTATGCAACAGCAAACAAGCCACACCAATTTCAGTAAAAAACAGTTCAAATATACAGTCCCTATAAGCCTCTAACCAGAAATTCTCAGCTCAGAAGAGCAGAGTTCAGCCTCTCCTCCCACAAGAGTGCAGACCACAAACTTTCTTAATGTAAAATGACTGGCCTGAAGCCCAAGTATTTAAAAAAGAACTAATACACTTTTAGAATAACAGACACTGAGCCTTCAATCAGCAGTTCCCAACTTAGAAGGATGTAAGCTACCTGTCCTGCCACAACAGTGCAGACCACAAACCTTCTGAATGTAAAGCAACTGGTCTGAAGCCCAATTGTTTAAACCAAAAGTCTTAGAATGATAGTTACACCAAGCAGTAATAAAAACAATTGAGTACTTTTAAGATGATGCAAAAGCAAAATAAAGTAATAAAGTAGGAAGAAACATAAATACAGTGAAAGCAGATGAATAAAGTGCAATTTTTTTTTGAGTGAGCAAATGAAATGGGCCCAGGAGGAGTATCCAAATGCAAATTTACAAGAGGGGCGGGAAGTTTCAAAGCCACCAAGATTAACACCAAAACAGAACCAGGGAGGGTGGGTAGGGAACTAACTGAAAAAAACAGAGCCATAACCTCCAGCTAGATAGTATTCAATATAACACAAATAAATCAATTTAAAGGCTGTATTATTTGAAAAAAGTGCAGATAAAGATTTACTTAAATTCACTTATATGTCCAGTTGATTGCAGGTAGATCTTAGCCAGCCAAAGCTCAGAGTTTAAGCAGAAAATAATCCAAAATGTACCACTTATATAAGGCAGAAACCAAATATCAATGAAGTGAAACTTCCCTCACTTATCACTGGCTATGCAGGAATTCTAACTAGCACTAAATTCTAACAAGCATTAACTGAAAAAACAGAGCCACAACTTCCAGCTAGATAGTATTCAATGCAACACAAATAAATCAATTTAAATGCTGTATTAGTTGAAAAAAGTGCAGATAAAGATTTACTTAAATTCACTTATACATCCAGTTGATTGCAGGTAGGTCTTAGCTGGCCACAGCTCAGAGTTTAAGCAGAAAATAATCCAAAATGTACCACTTATATAAGGCAGAAACCGAATATCAATCAAGTGAAACTTCCCCACTTATCACTGGCTATGCAGGAATTCTAACTAGCACTAAATTCTAACAAGCATTGACTGAAAAAACAGAGCCACATCTTCCAGTTAGATAGTATTCAATGCAATTCAAATAAATCAATTTATATGCGGTATTATTTGAAAAAAGTGCAGATAAAGATTTACTTAAATTCACTTATATGTCCAGCTGGTTGCAGGTAGGTCTTAGCCGGCCAAAGTTCAGAGTTTAAGTGTTATTTCTCCCCTGCCTGCTTTTTGATAGTTATTTACATTCTATAACTTTTCACCACAAAGTGGCAGCATATACCCACAGCTTATATCCAGTCCCCATAATTCTAGCCCTATCTAATAGCCATATTAAATACCATCCCCAGTTCTCTTTTAGTTTGTATATCCAACTTATTTTTTCTGTATTTCTCTATGTCCCAGTATTTCTTTCCAGTATACTTTCCTTCTATTCAGTATGACCTAGTGCTTGGACAACCCAGTGCCTTTCTTATTGAATTTCGGGCAACTTAAAAAAAAAAAAAGAAAACTATAAACCTGAGCTCTCACTTACCAAACAGTTCTCTCAGCTGCATTGTTAGACTCCAAGTCACTGACTGTTTTTCTTTAAGATCATTCCCTCCTCCTCAGCTGCACATCCCTCTTTACTTTTCCCATCTTACCCTCTATTATTTCCTTCCTGTCTCCTCCCCCCTTAAGATAACTTCCTCCTCAAAGTTTATATCATAGTCGTGCTATCTTTGGCGCCATTTTTAAATTACTCACCAACCCATCGGATGGTCCTGCAGTTAGGCTGCTCATTTCACCTTTTCGGTAAGTGTTTCTGAACTTTCCACTTGGAACACCTTGGTGTCCTGTTTCTGTTATCCTAAGTACATTCTCATAAATGCTGCAATAATGCCAACTGTTTGCGATTTCATTAGGTATATTCTTTGACTAGTATACTCTCTGCTTGTTCACAACTCTGTTGGTACCGATACTGTATATACACTGAAGTACAATATTTTGCTTTACTTTACATTCTACTATGGTCATTTAGCTAGACATCCATTGTCTTTTTTGGTTTTGTGTATACCTGTATTATTTTAGTTTTTCCTAGTATCCTGCATGCTTTCTTAGCTACTGGAATGGACATGTACTATATCTGGCATCACTAATTAGCACAAAGTAGCCCCAGGAGCACACACAAGTATATTCCATGTGCTCATACCAGGTGTTACCCCCTAGCATCTTCTCCTAAAACTATAACACTGTACAACAATTTACATAACACACAGCTACTTTTTGCCCCCTCTACAATGCCTCATATTTTCTAGCGTACAACAAATCACTTCCCTACACTCTGGCTTTATATTTACCCCCATCACCACAGTTATACTCCCATACATACAAATGCCGATCGTGTGCCACTTATTATTTGTCCTTTCCAGCTATGGTTAATTTGACTATGCATTTCAACTGCTTTTGACTGCTGTAAAGCTGAACATTTAAAATTCCTTATGCCTAGCTGAAAGACGCTCTCTGACTGACGCATCCTAGACTAATACAATGATGGTTTGCTAACAATGTTTAATGTATCAAACTGCTTTTTTATTTTCAGATCTGTATGCCTGTAACTGACTGCAACTATATCTGGCTGTCTACTCTCTACCCTGTAAGCTATATTGCTCTCCTTCTTCTTACCTATTTTCCCTCTATTATCCTTGTCATTTCTACTGCCTACTCTTTCAAAAGTATGCTCTTGTACATTTCTGCTATTGCTCTATTCCCCTTATGTTTTACTCGGCTTATCCTCATACTTAATGTTCTTATGTGTTTTGACATCCCTTGTACACTAAACAATCTCCCTCTCCTTACAGCTTGCCTTGTTCTATGTCTCCCTTCTCCAGGTGCTCCCTGTACTGCTACAATATCACCAAGAATCCCCCCTCTGAAGGAGCACATCCTGGGACTGCCTAAACCCAGGTTCCTTCAGCGCAGTCAACAGTCTGCCTAATTTTCCCTAACCAAAGGCCGCCGTATGTGGTTATATTTAGGTTCATAGGTTCATAGGTAGGTACTATGCTATTGGCCCTAGGGCCTATATAAGCCTAGCCAAAAAGGTACCTTGGCTTTCACCACCCAAGAAAATTATTTTCCTGTGCCCCTGTCGTGCAGAGCCACAGAGGTAATCCTGGGGGTGAATTTCCTATTTCCCATCCAATCAATCAAGATTTTTCTTGAAGAGCGCTAATGAGGAGCTTTGTTTGATATAGATAGGTAGTTTGTTCCAGAGTATGGGAAGTCTCTGGGACAAGAATCTATCCCTCCAGCATGTTCTGTTTATTGTGGTGACAAGGTTTAGGTCTCTAGAGCGTGTAGCTTGGAGGAACTGGGATTTCTTTAAGTGGAGCATGTCCAACAGCTCTGGGTTTGACATAGCTTTGTATGTTAGGCAGAGATCGCCTGTGAGTAAAGCTGGGGGTTTTGAGACAGTCTGCGTAGGGCATCTGTTTGAGGCTGGTAATCCTCTTTGTGAGGTATTTCTGCAGCCTTTCCAGTTGTTGTAGATGTCTTGTGAGGTACATACCAAAAGGGGTGTTGTACTCTATAATGGGTCTAATGAGTGATGAATAGAGGGGAACAATGACCTCTTTTTTCCTGGATGAGAAACCTTTTGTGATGAGGTGTGCCACATAGAAGGATTTCCTGACTACTGTGGTGATGTGATTATCAAAGGAGAGACTACTGTCCACCTGTGTCCCAAGGTCTCTTATCACACTCTCAGTGTTAAGTAGACTATCACCTATGTGATAGCTCATGGGTACAGAGTTTTTACCAAAGGGGATGATGATACACTTTTTGGCATTGAGCTTGAGGCCATGGCTTTGACACCAGGCATCTGTCTCAGTGAGGTCCTTTTGTAGGATGTCCACATTGTTAGGAGTTTCGATTATGGCTCCTAGTTTGCAGTCATCTGTGAACTTCGTTAGCCAAAGACCTTCTGTGTTAGCCTGTACTTCAGAAAAGTAGATACCAAACAGGAGAGGACCCAGGACTGAACCCTGTGGTACTCGAGTTTGTATCACAACATCGAATGAGTAAAACATCGAATGACATAACATCGAATGCACAATATCAAAAGCTGATGACCTTGAAAGGTGACAACTTTGAAAACAGAAACCCCGGACTGTCATAGTTGGCCTTCGTAAACACACACACCCTGACGTCACTGAGAAATGCTTCATGTGAATATATCACCTCCACTGTGGTGCGATCTCTGGGTTGGTATATTTAAGTAGGGGGGTGTGGGTGGTGTGGGGCAGCGAAGCCCCTCACATAGGAAATAGTTTGTAGTGTTTGTGTGTTTTGTGTTGTGTACTGGAAGAATCGTTGTGTGCTGCTTTGGTGGATGGTGCTGTGATGATTAAAGAGGTGTGGTTTTGTTTTCTATGGTTAAGTTTCAGGTTGCACGGGTGAGCAGATGGCCAAGATTTGCTATTCGTAGTTTTTGTTTTTTAAATTTTATGCTTTCGCGGTTGTCAGCTTTCGATATTTTGTGTTGATGTTATGTTGTTTGATGTTTTACTTGTTCAATATTCTGATATAAACCCGTGGTACTCCACTTGTCACTGGTCTGAAGTTGGATTTGGAGTCTGGTACTTTCACAGTGTGGGTTCTGTCAGTGAGCCAGTTGGCAACCCATCTTGTGACATAGGGATTTATACCTAGTTTAGTGAGTTTATCTATAATTTCAGAGTGGGGGGTGGTGTCCAAAGCCTTGGTGAGATCTAGATAGGCTTTGTGAACCACCTTACCCTCATCTAAAGCTTTGGTGACTGCTTCAAAGAAGTCTATTAGTTTTAGGAGACATGATCTACCTTTTACAAACCCAAAGTGGGTTGGGTACAGAGTTTGGAGATTACCAATGTCTTTGTTTATAAGTTCCATGATGATACGTTCCATGGCCTTACAGTCCAGGCTCATTAGGCTAATGGGGCAATAGTTCCTGGGGTCTATGGTGGCTCCCCCTTTGTGGAGTGGGATAACCATCACTGTGCACCATTCAGTGGGCACAAAGCCTGAGGTGAGGCTATGACTGAACATGGTGCTTAGGCGGGGTGCCAGTTCATTCTGTAGTTCATGTAGAATGCAGCCTGGGATGTTGTCAGGTCCCATGGATGCTGTGTTCTTGGCTTTGGAGAGTGTGTTTTTTACCTGTACAGCCGTGATAACAGGAACTTTGCATTCCTCTGGTATAGAGATAGGCCCTTTAGGGGGTGAGAGGGGGGTAAAGTTAGCACTGAACCTATCTGCAAGGCTGTTGGCAATATCAGTTGGTTCTGTATATTTAGTGCCATTGTGCTGTAACTCAAGGCAGATCTGAGTGTTGCCATTGAGATTCTTGACATAGTTATAGAATGCTTTGTGGTTGTCTTCAGAATCAGTGGTGATTTATTTTTTCGTAACTAGCTTTGGAGGATTTTATGAGGGATCTCAGCTTATTACTGAGGCTGACCAGGGAGTCAATCATGGAATTTTACTCTTTATTGCAACAGTTTCTTTCTTCTGTTGTAGAGTTTGTTTATGGCAGGCCACCACCATATTGGCTTCCTTTTTTCGGAGGATAGCATCTTGGTTCTGTTAGGGATCGCGTGATCCATGCACTCATGTAAGTGCTTATTAAGTGCATTTGTGTAGGATTCTGCAGTCGTACCTCTATTGTCTGTCTGCATGGGTGTGGTGAAGTTTGCCACTTCTGTCTTAAGAAGCATGAAGTAAGCTTTGGAGACATTTTTACGGTGGTTTCCCTAATGGGGAGTGCGGGCAGGATGTGAATGTCTAGGGTGATTAACTTGTGGACAGATCTGACCAACGAGGAACTGACCTCTGGTGTGGAACACCGGTCACCTATGTTGGTAATGACCAGATCTAGGATATTGCTGCTCCTGGTGGGAGTGTAATTAAGTTGATCCAAGGTGTTGGAATTTATGAATTCCATAAAATGTTGAGCAAAAGAGTTGGTACATGAGTAGTTTTCCCAGTTAATGATGGGGTAGTTGAAATCACCCATTATTAGGGTGTTGGGTTGTACCCTAATATTTTCCAGTGTATCAAGAAATAAGGAGTGGGAATCCTGGGGCATGGTGGGGGATCTGTAGCAAGTAAAAATTTTGATTGCGGTCTTGCCCACAGTTAGTTTTATTTGGATAATCTTGGATGCATTATGCTCAGCAACTAGCCTGGAGGTGTGGATTTCCTTAATGAATATGGACACGCCTCGGCCTTTAGTGTTTCGGTCCAGGTTAGATGACTGAAAGGTGTGGTATGAATTGGAGCCTGATAATGCAGGGGTGCTCTCTGGAGCCTTGAACCAGGTCTCTGTCACTGCACAGATGTCGATGTTCTCCATTTTAAGGAGTGCCTCGAGTGACTGCATTTTGAGGTTTAGACTTCTAGCATGGAGTAGCATTACCCTCAGATTTTGCTTGCTTGTGCCTGTTCTGGTGATGAATTTGTCATTTGAACCTTGCCTAAAAAAGGCACTATAGGTGTTGCAAGAGCCTTAGCCAGTATCCGGAATCCCAAGGGTGACAGGTGCAGGCCATCTCTGGCAAAGCATTGTGGTCTATCAATCATGTCATCCCAGGCAGACAGATACTGGATCCCCTTAGAATGACACCAGAAGCTTAGCCAATTGTTGAAGTCAATCATTTTGTCCTTGTACTGTGGTATCATTCTGGGTGATGGCAGGATGCTTCTCGGGGCTAGGGTCATACCTGCCTGGGCTACAAGATTGGAGAGCTCCTCCATGTCTCTTTTCATGTAGTCCAGGGAGGTACATCTGAGGTCATTCACACCAACATGGACAATGACAGAGTCATATTTGTACTTGTTATGGAGTGACCTGAGTGCATGCGTTATGTGGCGGATCCTGGCACCCAACAGGCAGCTGACAGTAACTTTCTCCTTGTTTAGCCTGGTGAGTGGAACATCAGTGTGCCTGACTATAGAGTCACCTATGACTAGATTTTAATAATAAATGCTTATTTAGTCATTGTAGTTAGTTGTGTCATGTACCCATGACGTGCAAGTTAGCCGCCTACTGGAGTCCTTATTTTCCTTCCCTCCCTGCCTGACTTTATACTATTTCTCCCCTGCCCGCTTTTTGCTAGTTATTTACATTCTATAATTTTTTACCACTAGGGGGCAGCATATACCCACAGCTTAGATCCAGTCCCTGTAATTCTAGCCCTATCTAACAGCCATATTAAATAGCATCACCAGTACTGTTTTACTTTGTATATTCAACTTAATTTCTCTGTATTGCTCTATGCCCCAGTATTTCTTTCCAGTATAATTTCCCTCTATTCACTAAGCCCTAGTGCTTGGACAATCCATTGCCTTCCTTACTGAATTTCAGGCAACTTAAAAAAAAAAAAAAACTATAAACCTGAGTTCTCACTTACCAAACAGTTCTCTGTAGCTCTGCTGCATTGTTAGGCTCCAAGTCACTGATTGCTTTTCTTTGGGATCTTTCCCTCCTACTCAGCTCTACCTGCTCCATTCGCCCTATGGGCTCACTCTGTTCCCTACCCTGCTCCTCATTTCTCACCCGCCCCAGCACCTCTACACATATAATCCCCAAGACACTCCCAGTCCAGCTCACCCAATTACAACTCTCCTTCTACCATATTTCTCCCTACCCCTCCATACATCTCTATCTCCTATTACCCACCCCTTTACAATTTAACCCCGCCCCTTCCATTCCCCCATCCCACTTACTGCTCATCTCACTATTTCCTACTAATTACAAACCAACTTTACCTTTTATCCCCCATCCTAGAATCTTCTTCGCATAAACTTTAAAGACATCCACTACATCAGTATGCAACTCACATCTACACCCATTCTTCCTCAAATACTTCTTCCTCTCCTCCTCTCCTGTCTCTACCTGCTCACCAGCCTCTCTGACATATCTCACTCCTCCCTTTCAACATTACCTCTTCATACCATCAACATGACTCACCTCCCACAAATTTCATTTCACCTTATTTCTACAATTTCAATAAAATTCTTCTTTTTTTCAAGAAGACTCATTCCTGTTAACAGAATCTCAGCCCCCTTCCATTCACTCCCAACCTCATTTCCCTCCTTGTTCCAACCCAATCACTAAGCACTCAAAAATTATTTTTCCCACTTTCTTCAACTTATCTCTATTCTTCTCTCTGACAACATTCATCTGAACCCTGGTCCCTCAGCCACTCAGCCAACCAGCTCACCCCTATCACCTAATCACTTGCCACAAAAATATCTTCTTTTTGCAACAGTTAATGCCCAAAGCTTATGTAACAAAATACCCAACTTCCACTCCGGCTTCTCCAGAACCAGTCTGACATTCTCTCTACCTCTGAAACATGGTGGCTAAAACCCCATATAATTGACCCTGAAATTACTCCTCCCAACTATAGCATCATAAGAAATTACCGAACCCACACGAAAGGTGGGGGAGTAGCTCTCCTTTTCTCTTCCTCTTTACCTGTGACGCCCCTATATTAAGACCATACCCCGATTTGATACTGACGAGCTAACCCTGGCCCTCCTAAAGGTAAATAAACACAAAAACATATATACTGCTGCCCTATACATTCCACCCAGCAACACTATCCCTATTCTTGAGGAAATCCTCTCCTGGTTTTCAAATAACATATGAAATGAAACTATAATCACAGGCAATGTTAATATTAATTGGGCTACAATTCAATCTCCCACATCCTTCCAAAATTTAAACTTATATAACTTCACCCAGCTAATCAACTCACCTACTAGGCCCTCTAAGGACAGCTCCTCCGGTCGCACTCTGAATTGGATACTAGTTTCGTACCCCCATACTATCTCTGATAGGGGTACCCTTCTGGACTCTCTTAGCGATCATCTTCCCACATTTGCCCATCACTAACCCTCCCCTCTACATCTGTCTCACAATTATATATATCCACTTGCTCCTTGAAAAACTTCAATCTAAAAACCTTCTCCAACTCTCTAAAACATATTAACTGGAGGCCTCTAAAATCCCTACCTTTGGATAATGCAGTTATTTACTATTACTAGATTCATCAACCTGTTAAACAGCTTTGCTCCCCTTAGAACTAAAAGAGTTAAATACATTACCACCCCTTGGATAACCAAACAGACCATAACCCTCATGCACCTCTGGGGCAAAGCATGGAAACATTACCAGAAATACAAAACTTCTTCCTCCCTGACTGATTATAACCAACTCCATAACAAATACAAACAATACATAGCCTGGAAATCTTACTACTCCTTACTGCGAAATAACCGCAATACTAACCTATAAAAAGTTCTGGAATAGTATCTCTACCCGCCTCCATCCTGGTAAAAAAGAAAACCCATGGGCAGATTCTAATGCCTCTGACCTCTCCTTAGCTACCCAATTTAACTCATTCTTCATAGACTCAATAGCCAAACTCACCACATCTTTCACAAATAATATACCAAGTCTGCATTCTCTTACCTCCCCCAATACTCCTTCTATTACCACCAAAACTTCTCAACTCCCCCTTTACTCTCAAACCTATCTCCATCTCTACCATAAAAAACTCCTACAAAAATTGAAACCATGTTCAAATGCCCTGGATGACCTTCCACCTAATTCCCTCAAGCTAGCTGCCAGTATCTTAGCCTTCCCCATCTCCAACCTAATAAACCAGTCAATTCAGGAATCTTATGTACCATTACTCTGGAAAAAAGCCGTCGTTATTTCCCTTCACAAAGGGGGAAACAATATTAACATCTTTAATTTTCGTCCAGTCACCATCCTCTCCCCTATCTCTAAAATTCTAGAAAAACGTATTCATCTACAACTACTGCCAAACCCCATAGATAACCACCTTTTAACTCCTACACAACACGGTTTTAGATCTGGACACAGCACTACCACCACACTCCTCTCTTTCCTTGAAACCGACAATTCTTCACGTGACACCGACAATATTGTATATACCCTCCTGCTAGACTTATCCAAGGCTTTCGATACTATCTCTCATAACCTCCTCTTATCTAAACTCTCTCATCTCAATCTATCCATCTCCTCTATCAACTGTTTCTCCAGTTACTTCTCTGATAGGCAACAAGCCATCAAGTGGAAAAACTCTACATCTTCTTTCCTTAATACTTCAATAGGTGTACCACAGGGTTCTATATTAGGTCCTTTACTATTTAACATATTCATAAATGACTTCCTCCAGTGTATTCCTAATGCCAAACTCATCCAATATGCTGTCAATGCTACAATAATCTTCTCCACTGAATCCCTCCCCAAACTTCAGAATTAACTCAAGAAACCTTCTCTTCCACCGAGTGTTGGATGTTAAATAAGCACCTAGCACTTAATGCTTCCAAATCCAAAGTTATGATATCCATCCCCACAACATGTATCATAATTGACAAGAACTCCTTCCTCATAACTAGTCAAAACAATACATCTATTGAAATCATACCCCACACAAAGCTGCTCGACATCCTTATTGATGATCAATTAAAATTCGACATCCACCTTCAAACAAACAATGAAACAATGAAAACCCACCAAAAACTAGGCATGCTTTATTGTCACAACCGCTATCTTACTCCCTCAACTAAACATGTCCTGTCTACCACCTTCCTTATTCCCTCCTTCATGTGTGGTGCCCCCTCCTTACTAATCTTCAAGCCGGTCTAAAGACAAAACTAGCTACCTGCTATAAAAAAATTGCAAAGTTTGCCACGGGAGCCAGATCCGCCACCTGCCAGTGCAATGTCCTCCACAAACTAAATTGGCTTGAACTGCCCAAATATCTCTCCTTCATCCAACTTATTAATGCACATAAACTCATCTTTAAACACTTTCTCTGCCCATCCCTCGCCGCTACTCTCAAAATGCATCAACCCGATCAATTACTCGGGTCTAACAATCAGAATCTGCTTGAAGTATACAAACCTGCACATGCACTGCTGCTATCCTTCTCCCTAGCATGACTCTGGAATCCCCTTCCACCACAAATTCGCACCACCAATAACCACTCTACCTTCAAGACCCTATTCCATTCCCATGACTTATCTCGCTGGCAATGCTCATGCTCTCACCTCTGCTGATGTCCCTCTTCCTCTTCCTCGCCACACTTTACTGTACCTTTTTTCTCTATTCCCATTCTCTCACTCAACTATAACCTTGATCCCCACTTTTTTACTTATTCTTCCTAATATTTAATTCCCACCTTACCTCCTCATACATTTACTCCTACACCCCCTCCAGCTATCACCCTCAACTACCCTTTTCCCTTGCTGGTGCATGTTACACCATCATATATTTTTAAGAAGTTTTTTATTTTCTTTGTATACTGTTATGTTTTAAAACTATGTAATATTTTTGTTGTATATGTCTAACTTTAATCATGTTGGAGTTTTTCTCCCCAGAACTCCATTGAAAATGGTCTCTGTTTGGCCCAATGGACTATCCTGGTAAACAAACTGTAAATAAATTGTTTAAAAAATAAAATCTATACCCCAAAAAGACAACACAAAAAATGCTGACAAAATGAAAAAAAAAAAAAAGCATTGAATGCATAACCTCGGAGCATGCAAATAAATAATAATTTAGCGCCCACTAATTAAATATGACAGCGCCTGTGAGGACATGAGGCTGAGCTCCAAGCTGGTCTGACAAGGAAACCAAGATAATGGTCTACCTTCTTATACACATGCACACACACACACACACACACACACACACACACACACACACACACACACACACACACACACACACACACACACACACACACACACACACACACACACACACACACACACACACACACACACACACCTCTAAACTTGCATAATAATAGGGAAGGACGAATTCCCCAACTCTGGTATTGTACCGGTCTCACACAGATATTGACAGCATTATTATCAGCTAAACTAAGTTGGCAAAAATGCTGTTGAATAAGGAACCCTATAAGTGTGTGAGTATATGGGTGTGTGTGTGTGTGTGTGTGTGTGTGTGTGTGTGTGTGTGTGTGTGTGTGTGTGTGTGTGTGTGTGTGTGTGTGTGTGTGTGTGTGTGTGTGTGTGTGTGTGTGAGTGTGTGGGTCTCTGTCACACACTCTCTCTCTCTCTCTCTCTCTATATATATATATATATATATATATATATTTATATATGGATTCACTTCATAACATTGAAATATCAAAATACTGAAACTCAAAACACTGAAACAATACTGAAAGCTCAAAATACTGAATACTCAAATCAAAATACTGAAAACACATATTGAAACTAAACAACATAAATCATAACAATTTCTACCAAATATATGCGGGGCAAGCCCCCTGCACCCCCACACCCCCTGATAATTAAATCAACTCCAAGATTGCACATAGTGTAGTTAAGTGCAATCTTGGAGTAGATATATAATTAGCAGGGGTGAAGTGCAGGGGCTTGCCCTGCATATATTTGGTAGAAATTGCTATGATTTATGTTGTTTTAATATGTGTTTTCAGTATTTTGAGTTTCAGTATTTTGAGTATTCAGTATTTTGAGCTTTCAGTATTTTGGTCTTCAGTATTATGAAGTTTTGTCATTTTCAGTATTATGAAGTTTCAGTGTTATGAAGTGAATCCATATATATATATATATATATATATATATATATACATACTAATGTGTGTGATATGTGTGTGTGTGTGTGTGTGTGTGTGTGTGTGTGTGTGTGTGTGTGTGTGTGTGTGTGTGTGTATCTATATGTATATGGGTCCACTTTGAAATCTCAAAATACTGAAATCCCGACTGTTAAGAATCACGCATACCACAATCACGAAAATGGTATAAAAGCATGTAGTATGCCTTTAACACATCGTACACAGTACCTAAACCAAAATGGCTTCTGCAGCGTTTAACCACCCAGAACCATATGAACCGTCTACCAGACAAAATTGTCACAAAAAGGAAATAATGTATTAATACTCGAAGGCTATGTGTATCACCTTGAAAAATTCGGCAGCAGAATGAACTACTGGTGCTGCAAGTGGATGCCTGCATGGAAGTGTAAAGGTATTCTAATCACAGAATGCGTACGTACGGGTGAACAGCTACAAAAAACAGTACTCCACAATCACACAGGGGATCCAACAGAGGTGGAAAAGTATACCACATGTGCAGAACTGAAACATAGAGCTGCAGTATCCAGCGATGCACTATGACTGCTCATAGAGGACGCCCTAGCGTCAACATCAATGGATATTATGCCTGACCTGCCTACAAGGCATGCTCTGCTGCAACAAGTGATAAGGGTGCATCGGAAGCTGTCTATGGTTCCAGCCGATCCATCCATAACACTGAGGACACTCAATGTGCAGAACTTCCCCATTAAAACGGGTACATTTCTCAAAAAACGTATAGCGGATGTTGCAGTTGACCATGTACTGATAGTGTTTAGCACTGTCAACAACCTATTTGATCTGAGCCATGCCACCATCTGACTAATGGATGGCACATTCTTTTACAAAGGTGTAATCTGCAGGCAGCTCTACAGTATACATGGGCTAGTACGATATGGTGGATACAGTAAGTCAGTCCCACTAGTGTACTGCTTGATGAACAAGAAGTCCCTACATGCCTACAACTACATGTGGGACTGTCTCTGCTCTGTTTGCAGAGCAGGGATTTGACACTGCTCTTTGTTACATGCGTTGCGACTTTGAAGTAGCTGCCATGAAGAGCATACAATGGAATATTAATTGTTTAAAGGCTAAGGGATGTTTATTTCATTTTGGGAGGAATGTATGGGGCAAGGTGCAACAGTTAGGTTTGGCCCATCTCTCCAACACCAGTATGCCTTTCCAAATTGCAGTTAAGTCCTTGATTGTGCTAGCATTTTTGCTGGAAGAGGAAGTGTTACAGGCATCCCAGGAGCTGAAGGAGACCTTTCCTCCAGAAGGGAAGGAGTTGATAAAATACTTTGGGGACTGGTATGTAATTGGGCGAAAGAGGATGTTTGCAACATGGTCCACATCTGCCTGCAGATTTCCCCCTTATTCCCTATATCCTTTTGGAATGTGCATGATTTAAACACTTTGTTCCTGCCCCAAACACAAAACTCAGTAGAGGCATGGCATTGCCAGCTGAATTGCTTATTGGGGTCTAAGGCAACTAATCTGTCTGTTCTGATGCACACACTGGTGCAGGAGCAAGATAGGGTAGAGGAATTGAGTAACCGTCTTGCGAGTGAGTGCCCACCATCTCCTGAACAATGTCAGTTGGTGCAGAGGCATACACAGTTTGAATCTGTACTTGCAAATAGGGAAGCATACAGTACGATGGAGTTCTTGAAGGCTGTGGCTAGGGTCCTCCAAATGTAAGTGTACATGCATGGTTTACTCTACGGGAATGTTTCAGCTTGGGATGTCACTGTGCTGTCTGTACGTGTAGAGCAGATAGCACTAAGTCATACTTCATATTGTAGTGTTTATCAAAGGTGTAGGGTGCAAAAAACAACAACAAAAAAAATGCCGCATTCATTGTTTTCGGCATTTGGAGTTTCAGACAACTCGTACTTAGAATTCTTAACGATCGGCCTTATGGGTTTTCAGTTTTGTGATCTTGAAATACTGAAATTCGGGATTTCAGTATTTTGAGATTACAAAGTGGACCCATATATATATATATATATATATATATATATATATATATATATATATATATATATATATATATATATATATATATATACACACACACACAGATAGATATAGATAAATGTATGTGTAAGTTTGACTGTGTATTTTCATATAAGACCAAAAATACTCTTGTGCGAAAACAAACACGTTAGTACGAAGCACAGCTGATCAGCATTCCAAATAGCTAATTGCTGTACCTTAAATGTTGGAACAGCCATAAGAGGTTTGTAAATAGCACTCGTAGAATCCCATGGCGGATATGGAACATTCGCAGCCAGGAGCAATTGGAAAAGTGTATAACACTGTAATGTCTAACAAGGGAAAAGAACTACTGACTATCGAAGGTTATGTATATTACGTGGAGAAAAGGAGCGAAACCCAGAAATACTGGTGCTGCAAAAGGAAACTTACAGAGCATTGCAAGGGTAAAGCTGTAACATGCACTGTGACAACAGGAGAACAGTTGGTTAAGCCTATGCAACATAATCATTCAGGAGACTCATGCAATACTGAACGTTATACCGTGTGCAGTAAGTTAAAACAACATGCTACCTTCTCATGAGATTCTGCATGTTTAATTATAGATGACGTGTTAGCGTCTACTTCACTTGAGTTTGCTCCAGGTTTGCCTAGCAGAAAAGCAATGCTCGTCTAGGTCAGAAGAGCATGTTTGAAATGTAAAAGTACAAAAGCTAGTAGGACTACTAGTTTACTTGATGTTGATGTTACTAATTTTCTCTTAAAGCTGGAGTTTTCATACAGAAAATATTAAGCGATTCAACCACAAATACCATTGTTGTGTTTCTTACTACCAAGCGAAATCTCAAAGATTTATCGTCTGCGAGTATATGGCTCATGGATGGCACAAATTTTGTGAAAAATGCTGCTGTCAGACAGCTGTACACTATACATGCTTTTGTGAAGTGTGGAGCTTGCAGTAAGAGTGCTCCACTACTATATTGGATGATGGCGAAAAACTCTCTCAATGAATATGAATGAAGAGCTTGCAGGTATGGCAAGTGCAAGCAGCCAACCACAGTCAAATCTTCAGAAAAACGAGAGCCAGCACAAACATGTAGCACCCAAGGTGAATCATTTTATTGAGCCCTCAGTAAAGTTCAGTCTGGTTTCGGCACACAGCCTTCATCAATGATACATAAACTTCCAACACATTTCCTTAAATAACAATTCAAAGCACTTATCCTGTGATGTCATTTCCTTTGCTTTCTAAAATTGGTCATTAAGGCCAGGTGGAAAAAGTGCCCCTAATTTAACCATCCACTTTTTTTCTTTATGATTAAGCAGGGAGTGCCATCCCCTTTTACATCCTTTATTATCCAATATTTTGTCAATGATAGTAAAGGTAAATTTGGCAGAATGGTGTATTTGGCAATGTCTGTACAAAACATTAGTAATGCATTTGTTACGGATATCACTTAAGTGTTCTGACATTCTTAGATGGAAGGGTCTAGATGTCTGTCCTATATAAAATGAACAACAGTGACAAGCTAAATAAATAATCCAATCTGATCCACAATTAGCATAAAAGTTAATATCATACACACGACTAGTGTTCTGGCTAGAGAATTGTTTAGTTTTACATACATGTTGACAAAATGAAGAATGTCCACTTGGGTAGCAACCTGCTAACTTTTCTCCTACAATACTAAGTTGATGGATGGATTCCCTATTTTTGGGCTGACATTTATAACGGGAAAAATTAGACCCTATTGTTCTGCCACAACGAAAAGAAAAAGGACACCTATCCAGTAACCACTGGCTAAGCTCCTCATTGGCTTTCTGAATGTTCCAATGTTTATTAATAACATCCCTAAGTATATTGACATCTCTCCCATATGTGGTTATTAATCTAATGATGTCCGTGTCATTATGGTCATCCCTATTCTTATATTTTAGTTAATCCTTCCGAGGTTGTTGAGAAGCCCATTGCCGGGCAGTGACCATATCCCCCAACCTATAATCCCTGTTCAAAAATCTGGAGGTGAGATCTTGCTTGAAATAATTATAATCATCCTCACTTGAACATATATGTCTAATCCTGGAGAATTGTGACTTTGGTATGTTCCTTATGGTGTGTGTGGGGTGTAAGCTAGTCGCATATAATAAGTTGTTATATTGCGGATATTTTCTAAATACTAAGTCCGTAAAGAGTTATCAGGTTCCCTTAAGATCTTAACATCCAAAAACTTAATTTCATCACAACTATATGATAAAGAGAACTCAGTGCTCCATTTATTATCATTAAGGTATTGTACAAACTCTTTCAAATATTCTACACCCCCATGCCACACCAACCAACAATCGTCCAAAAATATCCTCCATATGTCCCTATCCGGCAGATTTATGTTGTGTGACATATCATATATCAGTACCTGCTCTATATGACCCATAAACAGATCTGCATATATGGGGGCAAAAGATGCCTCCATTGCTGTTCCTTGGATTTACCAGTAGCAGCTGCCCCGAAAATAAAAGACATTTTTTGTCAAGACATGCTCTGCCATACAGACTAGGAGGGTATTGAATCCCACAAAATTTGTACCTTTTACCCAAGATTCATAAAAGTTTGGATAAGCCCCCAGGTAGACCTATAGTTTCAGGCATAGGCTCCTTGATGGAGCCATTATCAGCATTTTTGACCCAATACTTGCAGCCATTGTTAACCAATGTTCGGGCAAGGATTAGAGATACTACAGAATTCCTACAAATAGTTTCTAATTCTGAGTTGGAACCACTCTGGCTTATGTGCACTTTAGATGTTAAATCCCTGTACACTAGTGTACCCCATTGGGCGGGACTACAGGCCTTGGATTATTGGTTGAATGCAACCTGTCTATATCCTGTGGGATTTTTTGGATGTTAAGATCTTAAGGGAACCTGATAACTCTTTACAGACTGTAGTGTTTAGAAAATATCTGCAATATAACAACTTATTATATGCGACTTTTTCTTTTTGTTGTGGCAGAACAATAGGGTCTCATTTTTCCCATTACAAATGTCAGCCCAAAAATAGGGAATCCATCCGCCAACTTAGTATTGTAGGAGAAAAGTTAGCAGGTTGCTACCCATGTGGACATTGTTCATTTTATCAACATGTATCTAAAACTAAACAATTCTCTAACCAGAACACTAGTCATGTGTATGATATTAACTTTTATGCTAATTGTGGATCAGATTGTGTTATTTATTTAGCTTGTCACTGTTGTTCATTTTATATAGGACAGACATCTAGACCCTTCCATCTAAGAATGTCAGAACATTTAAGTGATATCCGTAATAAACACATTACTAATGCTTTGCACAGACATTTTCAAATACACCATTCTGCCAAATTTACCTTTACTATCATTGACAAAATATTGGATAATAAAGGATGCAAAAGGGGATGGTTGTTGTTTGTCTTTCGGCCTTTTTACGGGGTCGCCACAGCGGAACTCCGGTCTGCTAATGACTGGCAGTAGATTTTTATGAAATGCCGAGGTGCCAGCTCAATGCCCACCCTTCAATGAAGGAACACCCATTTACGCACGCATGTCTTTCGAATGCTACCCAACCATGGGGAGGATATGCAGACTCCACACAGAAGGCACTCCCAAGCCAAGCCAAGAATCGAACGGGAGAACCTCTTGCTGTGAGGTAACAACGCTACCGCCGTACCACCGTGGAAACCATAAAAGGGGATGGTACTCCGTTGCTTAATCATAAAGAAAAAAGTGGATGGTTAAATTAGGGGCACTTTTTATACCTGGCCTTAATGACAAATTTTAGAAAGCAAAGGAAATGACATCACAGGATAAGTGCTTTGAATTGTTATTTAAGGAAATGTGCTGGAATTTTATGTATCACTGATGAAGGCGGTGTGCCGAAACCGGTCGGAAATTTACTGATGGCTCAATAAAATGATTCACCTTGGGTGCTACATGTTTGTGCTGGCTCTTGTTTTTCTGAAAAAGTCTCTCAAGTCATATAATTTCCTTTGGAGTGGTGTGCTTAATTTGTTTTCTAAAGACGGACTGCAACCTCAGCTAAAATTCATACTTTGTGATTTCAAAATTGCTGCACTTAAAAGTATAAAAGTTAACTTCCAGGATATTATATGTAAGGGATGTTTCTTTCTCTTTGGCAGTGATTTATGGAGGAAGATGCAGAGTTTGGGATTAGGTAATTTGTACAATTCAAATATTGCATTTCAGCTTGCTGTGAAATGATTGGCTGCCTTAGCTTGTCTCGATGGAGATGACGTTATACCAACATTCCAAACAGTAAAAAGCACCGTTCCAACTGAAGGAGAACAATTCCTGCGTTATTTCACAGAGTGGTACATTTTGGGTAAGCCACGTAAGTTTAATACTTGAAATGCAGCTCAGTTCATATTTCCTCCCCTTTCCCCAGTCCCATTTTGGAATATAACTATCTTAAATTAACTTTGCCTGCCGAGAACACAAAACAGAGTTGAGGCTTGCCATCGACGTTTCAAATGTTTAATTGGGAAACACATGTCAGACATAGACAGTGTTATGTTCACATTTGCCAAGGAGCAAAATAGGGCGGATGAACTTCACTTATGTATGTCTGCAGCTTGTCCCCCTTCTCCAAAGAAATGAACCCTGCAGAGATGACAGCATCAATTTGAGACCATTTTTGCTAATAGGAAGGAGTATTCGCCATTAGAATTTGTTACAGCCATATCACATTAATTGTGCATGTAAAGCATTACTTCCACATTCAACTAGTAAATATTGTACAACGCATTGCATTACTGTCACATTTCATTATTTATAGTGGAGAGATATTACAGCTTGAAGTGGATAATTTGTTTATGTGGAGAGATATCGCAGTTTGGAGTGGATAATTTATTTATGCAGAGAGATATTGTAGTTTGGAGTGGATAATTAGTTCATTTATTTTCTGACAATTACAGCACTTTGGCTTGGTGTTGCATATCCGCTTTACTTGTTTTTGACTAAATGGTGTTGTCACAGATGTGAGTTCCTATTCGGATAACTGTTGCTTCATACTAATGTGTTTTCTGTTGTCTGCAGCTTCGCAGAAGTGTGCCTGTGAAATCTGTTTTCGCACAAGTGTATTTTCGTTCTTATACAGTAGACCCATATATATATATATATATATATATATATATATATATATATATATATATATATATTTGTTGGCAGAGTCAAAGTTATATTTCAAAGTTAATTTTATGGTATAGGAAGGGTTAGAAGCTATATGGAACACAATAATCCAAACTATCCAAAATGCACAAGCAAGATATTTTTGCTAAAATTGTATCATTGTTATGTCACCCATATTTAATCATCTGGCCTGAAACCCTAACAAGTCATTATAAAATAATTTTCAGGCTTAGCACTGTCTTTGTTTAAAGCAACTAAAAACTTGTTTAATATTGCTACCTGTTATGGTACTACCTTACAAAAAGTAAAATGCCACTGTATTAAACATTAAGTGTTTTAGACCATAAAGCATTTTCCAATTACAGTTTAAATGGTAGTTTAAAAGTATGGCATGTCGTACAGCTTTCATAATAATCCTAAATTACATTTTCTGCATAGATATTTGTAACAAGTTAAAAGAAAGGCTTTTTTGTATGATTATGCTTTTGCTGAATATATTTGATCTATAAATAAGCAAAACAATGATTTAATTAGATGTAGCAGCAAATAATTATGTCTTTGTCTTAAAACTACTTCATTTTCCACATCATTTTTGACTAATTTCATCTTAATACACAAATTATGAATTGATATTCAAACATTTTAAATGTTTTCTGCGAGAGATTTACTTACTTTAGTTATTTAATTTGCTGAAATGACAATATAATTAAATTAAAATTCTCTTTGACATAGTGCATTATGTCTGTTTAATACTGTTGTTCTATCTTTCGGCTTTTCCCGATTAGGGGTCGCCACAGCGGAACTCCGGTCCTCTAATGATTGGCAGTAGATCTTTACTAGTTTCTGTAATTATGACATAATTTCCAAGCTAACCTTAAAGAATATCTCTAACTACATATCTCTTGAAATCAATGTTCTGTGTATAATTTCCTGTCTGTCCTTTAGTCTTATATAACATCTATAAATAAAATAAAATAAAATAATTTCCAAGCAGTAGCTATGAAATTCTGGTCTGTTCAAAATCCATTAATAATGCTTTACAATTAAAAAAAATATTGTTTAGGTGTGTTATTTGCCCTAATGTCCACCCTCATTGCTAACTGACTGCAATCTTTAGATGCTTTGCAAAAATTCTGCTTGCGTGTTATTAAAAAATGATTTCTTTATATTTTGAAACCAAAAAAAGGGAAGAACTTTAGCAATGGACCAGACTCAGCCATCCTTGTATATTGACAGTGTGGAAACATTAATCCAACAGGAATGGCAAGTATCCTCAAACTGGATGTTTTTAAAAGACATCTCATCTGATAGCAATATAGGTTTAGCTTGTCAGAGTGAAACTGATTAGGAAAATATATATATATATATATACATACATACATACATACATACATACACATATGTATATACAGGATTACACTGTGTACAATCAAACTTACCTTAATGCCAAAGGCAAAACAATGGCACAAATACATTTAAACATACTTATTACTGAAAATTCTTAAAATCAAACTGGCAAAAGAGATCAAAAGGAAAACAATTTCCTTTTGCAATCTTTACACTAAACCCCTCCACAAAACAAGCCTCTAATTTCTTTGAATAGTGGCAGCGCTATAGAACATTTTTTTTTGTATAGTTATGTTAGGTGTTAGGTTTTAGACTTAGGGGAAGGGGAAGGGCTACAGTTTGGGTTAGTACTGCAAGTTACGCCCAACCATTCCCTAATCCATAACCTTAACCTTCCACTTTACCTTAAAAAAAACTTTCTGTAACATTACCTTTAGTCAAGACAGGCTGATGAACACAAATGCACATCAATACATACTCTAAACACTAGAGCTGTCTCATTACCTACTCCTTAATCTAACCCTAACCCACATGCATGCTTACACATGAATATCCCCACCCCCCACACACATTAAAACTGTGTCCTTAACTAACCCTTATCCCAACACCAGCTCTAACCCCAAAATATGCACAATGATCCTCTCATCCCTACACAAAAAACACTTACATTTTTTTGATAAGATAAATGTTCAGAATTCCAGTTTTCACTAACTTGTTCCACCAAGTGCAATTATAAAACATCCACAGACATTCCTCACTAAAAGAATACAGGGTGTAAGTAACATGTCCTATGCAGACTGCCTTAAGACCCTTTTCCTATATTCTGTCTCCTACAGGCTGTTGAGGAGGGATCTATGCCTCACATGCAAGGCATTGTTGACCCCACCTGATGGACCTGCTGCATATCTGCAAAAAATAAAATAAAAATAAAAAAAAAAAAAAACAGAATTACCTTAAACCTTTCATGTGATACAAATAGGACCTGCTGAAAAGAAAGGTGTGTATCCCAGAGACTACTCCTTCTCTGGGACAGGATCCCCATCTATGTGAAGCAGAGTTCCTCCCTAAACCAATTCAAGTGTTTGGCATCTTTGTCTCTAATGGACACAGGTAGCCTGTAAATGATTTATCTCCCAGACCCCAGGCTTGTAAATGTTTCATCTTCCAAGACCCTGCTTACACTTATCAAGGGTACCAGAACTTGTTATAAATTTAAGATGCATGGCTATGCTTAAAAAAGTCTTTGTGGTCATTAGCCTAGTACATACCTATGAACCTTTTTTGCTTATTATTACTAGCTATTGCTTCTAGCAATTTATATATAGAACTTTTTATTGCCTGCCGCATACATTTTACTGTATTTTATTGCTATTAACTAATCTACATGGTTAAACTAAAATTGTCTGCCTTAAAGGGCCTGATAAATAAGTTTTTACTGTCACACTGTTTGTAAAGCCTTTTAGCTAGTTTCACTGTGTGAAAAGTATTAATGGGAAATTGTTCCTACTTGTTAAGCACCTATTTGTTTGCTCTGATTTCCTGCCAAAGAGTGTATCATATAACTGATTTGTTTGCAATTAAAAGCATTCTGTTGAGTCTCCTTGCTCCTTTATCTGTTTAAAACTTTTATTTTGTGGCTCACTGCTGTTCTTCTGCTGTGATAAAGCCTTTTAGCTAGTTTCACTGTGTGAAAAGTATTAATGGGAAATTGTTCCTACTTGTTAAGCAACTATTTGTTTGCTCTGATTTCCTGCCAAAGAGTGTATCATATAACTGATTTGTTTGCAATTAAAAGCATTCTGTATAGTCTCCTTGCTCCTTTAACTTTTTAAAGCTTTCATTTTGTTGCTCACTGCTGTTCTTCTGCTGTGATAAACATTTCTGTAGTATTTACTGTCTAAAAGAGTGTAGGCTAGTAGCTTTAGTATTGTCCCAGTTCAGATTTGCTGCCTCTGGGCCTGTTTATTTTCCAGTGGTTGTTCTGAGCATGACCAGGCCATCTTGAATTAGCAGAAGCCTTTCTTTACCTTCGTGGCAGGATTGTGTTGATTGGTTGCTGGCTGGTGGAGGTTGGATGGTCTACGGCTTGGGGTAGGCACTCAGTTTTTTTTTAGCTTTTTTCAAAAAAGTTGTTTAAGGGTGTATATTCTGGTATTTAAGTCCTAACTTTGAGAGGATTTCTGTCCATGTACACTGAGCCGAGTGGAGGAGGGGCATTGACTACAACTCTGATCTGACATATATAACAATAAGTATCCTGTTTTTTTTTTTTTTTTGCTTATTATTACTAGTTATTGCTTCTAGCAATTTATATATAGCACTTTTTATTGCCTGTTGCATACTTTTTACTGTATTTTATTGCTATTAACTAATCTGCACGCTTAAACTAAAATTCTCTGCCTTACAGGGCCTGATAAATAGGTTTTTACTGTCACGCTGTTTGTAAAGCTTTTTAGCTAGTTTCACTGTGTGAAAGGTGTTAAGGGGAAATTTTCCGTACTTGTTAAGCACCTATTTGTTTGTTCTGATTTCCTGCCAAGGAGCATATCATATAACTGATTTGCTTGCTGTTAGAAGCATTCTGTAGAGTCTCCTTGCTCCTTTATCTGCTTAAAACTTTAATTTTACGGCTCACTGCTGTTCTTCTGCTGTGATAAACATTTATGTAGTGTTCACTGTCTAAAATAGTGTAGGCTAGTAGCTTTAGTATTGTCCCAGTTCAGATTTGCTGTCTCTGGGCCTGTTTGTTTTTGCAGTGGTTGTTCTGAGCACATGACCAGGCCATATTGAATTAGCAGAAGCCTTTCTTTACCTTTGTGGCAGGATTGTGTTGATTGGCTGCTGGCTGGTGGAGGTTGGATGGTCTAGGGCTTGGAGTAGGCACTCACTGGTTCTTTTGAGCTTTTTTCAGAAAAGTTGCTTAAGGTTGTATCTTCTGGTATTTAGGCCCTAACTTTGAGAGGATTTCTGTCTATACACACTGAGCCGAGTGGAGGAGGGGCATTAACTACAACTCTGATCTGAGATATATAACAATAAGTATCCTTTTTTGTTTGCTTATTATTACTAGTTGTTGCTTCTAGCAATTTATATATAGCACTTTTTATTGCCTGCTGCATACATTTTACTGTATTTTATTGCTATTAACTAATCTGCTTGGTTAAACTAAAATTGTCTGCCTTATATGGCCTGATAAATAGGTTTTTACTGTCACACTGTTTATAAAGCTTTTTAGCTAAGTTTCACTGTGTGAAAGGTATTAAGGAGACATTTTCCCTACTTGTTAAGCACCTATTTGTTTGCTCTGATTTCCTGTCAAAGAGTGTATCATATAACTGATTTGTTTGCAGTTAAAAGCATCCTGTAGAGTCTTCTTGCTCCTTTATCTGTTTAAAACTTTCATTTTGTGGCTCATTGCTGTTTTTCTGCTGTGATAAACATTTCTGTAATGTTTACTGTCTAAAAGAGTTTAAGCTAGTAGCTTCGGTATTGTTCCTACCCTCCCTCCCTGTTGGTGTCTTGCTGTTATACTTGGTGGCTTTGCATTTGCCCGCCCCTACAGTAAATTTGATCTGGGACACTCTTCCAGTAAATTTGATCTGGGACACTCTTCCAGTCTAGTGTCATTAGCTCATTCTACCTAATTCAGTGAGAACATTTGAGAAGGCCAAACCAATTCATTTCCTAACCTTGAATTATCTTCTGCTTCTCCTCTCTCCCTTTCCTTTACAAAAAAAAACTTTGCTAGAATCTCCCTGCATTCTGCTTAACTGTAACAAAAAAAAAAAAAAGAAAATGCTTGTTTCCTGCATTTCCTGTAACTATTCTAGTCCAGATATAGATTTGCTATATCCAGGACTGTTTGTAAGCTCTTGAGCCCCCCCCCCAAGCCTTTCTGTGTTGGAGGGAAGCCTTCTAGCTTATCAGTGGAAGTGGTAAGCACCAGGTAACCTATCTACTGGATAAGGAGTGGTTCTGGCCCAGAAATTGTAGTTATTGGCTGTTTGGGCAGTTTTTCTATCTCTCTCAACTTTCTGATTTAAAAGCCTGCGTTTGCACTTGTTTCCCCCCTTTCCTGTAACTAGTCTAGTCCAGATACAGATTTGCTGTATCCAGGACTGTTTGTAAGCTCTTGAGGCTCCCAAGCCTTTTTGTGTTGGAGAGAAGCCTGCTAGCTTATCAGTGGGAGTGGTAAGCACTAGGTAACCTATCTACTATATAAGGAGTGGTTTCTGTCCCAAAATTGAAAATGTAGTTATTGGCCATTTGGGCAATTTTTCCATCTCTGTCAACTTTTTGATTTAAAAGCTCGCATTTCCACTTGTTTCTTTCCTGTAACTAGTCTAGTTCAGATACAGATTCTTAGTTTTAGCACTTGAATTTGCTTATTCATGCTCAGCACTTGTTCAGAACATGTTGTTAGCACTAAATAAGTTAAAAATTACTACAGCACTCAACTTTCCTCATTAACCAGAGGAAAACAGTTTTTGTACTTACTTGCCTCACTTGCTTAGTGGTAAAACAGCTCTTGTACTCACTTTCCTCACTTGTCTAGAGGAAAACATTTTCTTATTCAGGCATGTCCAAGGGTCGGCTCTCAGTGTTTTCTCCTGTCTATCTGATGAATCTGGGCATCTTGGGGCAATGTAGCAATTGCCTCATGTACAAAGGCAACGTTCTTCTCCTCCTGCCCAACAATATAACCTGTGAGAGATGCACTTATCTAGCCAAACTGGAGGTAAAGCTCTCTCCAACCAAGACTGAACTTGACAGTCAAGAGGAGAAGGTAAACACTTGCACCCCACCACACTCATCACATAGTCCCACTAAATCTACTCCACCAAAATCCACACATAGAAACACAAAAACATTTGTGGAGGCTCTCAATAATAATCTGCTGAAGCAACAGAGACCTCCAAAGGAGAAACACAAGCAACCTCCAGCCCCCCAACACAACACAAATGGCACATAGCCCACAGACTCAGTGTGCCACTCAACCACAGCCCATAAGGCAAAACAACGTACTCAACACACTAGTCATAGGTGACTCTATCGTCAGGCACACTGATGTCCCACTCACCAGGCTAAACAAGGAGAATGTTATTGTCAGTTGCCTGTTGGGTGTCAGGATTCGCCACATAACCCACGCAATCAGGTCACTCCACAACAAGTACAAATATGACTGTCATTGTACATGTTGGTGTGAATGACCCGAGACATACCTCCCTGGATTACATGAAAAGAGGCATGGAAGAGCTCTCAGATCTTGTAGCCCAGGCAGGTATGTTCCTAGCCCTGAGTAGCATCCTGCCATTGCCCAGAATGATACCACAGTACAAGAACAAAATGATTGACTTCAACAATGGGCTAAGCTTCTGGTGTCATTCTAAGGGAATCCAGTATCTGTCTGTCTGGGACGACATGGTCGACAGACCATGATGCTTTGCCAGAGATGGCCTGCACCTGTCATCCCTGGGAATCTGGATACTGGCTAAGGCTCTTGCCGCCCCTATAGTGCCTTTTTTAGGCAAGGTTCAAATGACAAATTCACCACCATAACAGGAATAGGCAAGCAAAAACTGAGGGTAATGCTACTCAATGCTAGAAGTCTAAATCTCAAAATGCACTCCCTTGAGGCACTTCTTAAAATGGAAAACATCAATATCTGTGCAGTGACTGAGACCTGGTTCAAGGTTGCAGAGAGCAACCCTGCATTACCAGGCTATAACTCATTCTACACTTTTCAGCCACCTAACCTGGACCAGAACACCAAAGGCGGAGGTGTGTCCATATGCATTAAGGATATCCACACCTCAAGGCTAGTGGCTCAATATAATGCATCCGAGGTTATCCATGTGCAACTAACTCTGGGCAAAATTTCAATCCAAATTCTAGCTTGCTACAGATCCCCCACCATGCTCCAGGATTCCCACTCCTCTTTTCTTGATATACTGGAAAATATTAGGGTTCAACCAAACACCCTAATAATGGGCGATTTCAACTACCCCACCATTAACTGGGAAAACTACTCATGTACCAACTCCTTCGCTCAATGCTTTCTGGAATTCATAAATTCCAATGCCCTGTATCAACTTATCCACACTCCCACCAGGGGCAAATATCCTAGACCTAGTCATTACCAACATGAGTGACCGGTGGTCCACACCTGAAGTCAACTCCTCGCTGGTCAGATCCGACCATCAGCTAATCACCCTAGATATCCACATCCCGCCCCCAACCCCCATTAAGGAAACCATGGAAAAAATTTCTCCAAAGCTAACTTCATGCTTCTTAAGACAGAAGTGGCGAACTTCATGACACCCATGCAGATGGACAATACAGTTACAACTGCTGAATCCTACACAAATGCACTCTATAAGCACTTACACAAGTGCATAGATCATGCTATCCCAAACAGAACCAATATGCTATACTCCAAAAAAAAGGAAGCCAATCTGGTGGTCCCCTGCCATAAACAAACTCTACAACCGAAGGAAGAAACTGTTGCAAAAGTGTAAAATCCCATGAGTGGAGCAGCTTTCTGGTCAGCCTCAGTAAGAAGCTGAGTTCCTTTATAAGAACCTGCAAAGCTAGCTACAAAAACAAAATCACCACTGATTCTAGGGACAACCACAAAGCATTCTATATCTATGTCAAGAATCTCAGTGGCAACACCCAGATCTGCTCTGAGTTACAGCACAATGGTATGAAAATTACAGAACCAACTGATATTGCCAACATCCTGGCAGATAGGTTCCATGCTAACTTTACCCCCCCTCTCACCCCCTAAAGGGCTCATACCTATACAGGAAGAATGGAGAGTCCCTGTAATTACAACTATACAGGTAAAAGCTGCACTCTCTAAAGCCAAAAACACAGCATCCATGGGACCGGACAAAATCCCAGGCTGCATTTTACATTAACTTCAGAACGAACTGGCTCCCCACCTAAGCACCATGTTCAATCAAAGCCTCACATCAGGCTTTGTGCCCACTGAATGGTGCACAGCAACAGGTATCTCACTCCACAACGGGGGAGCCACCACTAACCCAGGGAACTATCGCCCAATTAGCCTGACGAGCCTGGTCTGTAAGGCTATGGAATGTATCATCATGGAACTCATAAACAAAGACATTGGTAACCTCCAGACTCTGGACTCCACCCAGTTCAGGTTTGTGAAAGGCAGATCATGCCTTCTGAACCTGATCAAGTTCGAGGCAAAGCTGTAGATGAGGGTAAGGTGGTTCACACAGCCTATCTTGACCTCGCCAAGGCTTTTGACACCATACCCCATTCTGGAATTATAGCTAAACTCACTAAACTAGGTATAAATCCCTATGTCACAAGATGGGCTGTCAACTGGCTCACTGACAGAACCCGCACTATAAAAGTTGCAGACTCCAAATCTGACTTGAAACCAGTGATAAGTGGAGTATCACAGCATTCAGTCCTGGGACATCTCCTGTTTGGTATCTACTTCTCTGAAGTACAGGCTAACACAGAAGGCCTTTGGCTAATGAAGTTTACAGATGGCTGCAAACTAGGAGCCATAGTCGAGTCCCCTAATGATGTGGACATCCTACAGAAGGGCCTCACTGAGACAGATGCCTGGTATCAGAGCCATGGCGTCAAGTTCAATGCCAAAAAGTGCATTGTCATCCCCTTTGGAAAAACTCATTACTCATGAAATACCACATAGGCAGTCTACTTAATGCTGAATGTGTGATACGAGACCTTGGGTCCCAGGACTAGTCTCTCTTTTGATAATCACATCACTACAGTAGTCAGGAAATCCTTTTACCTGGCACACCTCATCACAAAAGGCTTCTCAAATAGGAAAAAAGAGGTCATTGTTCCCCTCTACTCGACACTCAACAACACCCCTTTTGGAATGTACCTCACAAGACATCTGCAGCTGGAAAGGCCACAGAAGTACCTCACAAAGGGGATTACTGGCCTCAAACAGATGCTTTACACAGACCGTCTCAAAAAACTCCAGCTTTACTCCATAGCATATCGCCTACTCCGAGGTGATCTCTGCCTAAAATATAAAGCTATGTCAAACCCAGAGCTGTTGGACATTCTACACCTAAAGGAATACCAATCCGTCCGAGCTACATGCTCTGGGGACCTAAACCTTGTCACCACAATAAACAGGGCATGCTGGAGGGATAGATTCCTGTCCCAGATACTTCCCATACTCTGGAACAAGCTACCCATCTATGTGGGTCTATATTAGAACACCGAACATTTGAAATCTCGGATGTTCTAATATCAAGTAACAAGAAACCAAATTCTTTCCTAGGAAAGAATTTGGTTGTGCGTTTCTGTTGCTTCAGTATTTTCAGCGCTCTGGTGGAAAGTTATGGGTCGGGTTCAGGTAAGTGTGCGAGTGTGTGGACGTGTGGGTTAGGGTGGGTTAGGTCAGTTAGGGTTAGGGCGTGGGTCAGGTAAGTGTGCGATTGTGTGGACGTGTGGGTTAGGGTGGATTAGGTGAGTTAGGGTTAGGGCGCAGATGAGGTGACTGTGCGATAGTGACGGACCTTAGGGTTAGGGTTTGGGTTAAGGTAAGTAGATAGTTAGTGGTGTTTGTATAGTTTAGTGTTGGGTTAGGTGTTAGAGTTTAGGTGTATGTGTGTGGATTGCTGTTTGTCTGATGTGCTTGTGTTGTGTGTATGTGTTTTAGAACAGTGATTTTTTTTACCTAGGAAAACATTTGCTGCTCTGAATGTTCAATGTTTTTTTTTTTGATTGCTAGGGTTCTATATTAGAACACGCGACATTTTGAATGTTCAGAGTTCTAATATAGACCCCATCTATGTCAAGCAAAGTTCCTCATTAGCACTTTTCAAGAAAAACCTTGATGAGTGGATGGGAAATAGGAAATACACCCAGGGGATCACTTTTATGGCTCTGCTCGACAGTGGCACAGGAAAATAACTTTCTTCAGTGGTGTAAGTCAGGGAACCTTGTTGGCTAGGCTTACTTAGGCCCTTTGGCCAATAGCCTAGTACCTACCTATGAACCTATGAACCTATATGTTTGATAAACTACAGGGGAACCATATATATACATATACATGCACACACAGACACACACATATATATATATATATATATATATATATATATATATATATATATATATATACACACACACACACACACACACACACACACACACACACACACACACACACACACACACACACACACACACACACACACACACACACACACACATACACGCACACACAGGCACACACACAGACACATAGACACACATACACACACAGACACATATCTGTGTGTGTGTGTGTGCGCGTGTATGTGTGTGTGTGTGTGTGTATGTGGTTACCCTTGACAAGATCGAATGAATGGAAGCTCGAAATGCATAAGCTCGAGACCAGAATCTCGAACTTCCATTCACTCGAAATTGTGAATGGGAAGTTTAGGCTTAGAAAAAAAAGAGTTCAGGTATCTTTTTGCAGGGGGCTAGGTCCCCCTCCACCCTTGCAGCTGTCATCTAAGAGCTGTGTGACCGCACTATAGCGGAGGACAGGGAAATCTTCCATTTTGTGCTTATGCATATAGTGCAGAATGGGAGATTTCCCTTTCCTTCACTGTAGTGCGATCTCGGAGTAGGAATATTTAAGTAGGGGTGGTGTGGGGGGTGCAGGGGGGCAAAGCCCCCTGTAAAAACATTAAAAAGGTGTTTTTTTTTCTTATTTTCCCTTCACATTTTCGAGTTTCTGTAAACTCGAGATTCTGGCTTTGGGGTTATGAATTTTGAGTTTATAGGAATTTGATCTTGTGAAGGGGAACCATATATATATATATATATATATATATATATATATATATATATGTATATATATATATATATACATATCATGAATTCTAGGCACATGTATTATAATTACTCTATTTATTACCTTTTAGTGAGTAATTTAATACAGTCTAAAGTGCACGTGAAAAGATGGAATTAATAAATGACCCATTCCACTTAACCAAACACAACAGAAGAAGACAAAAATGATAGACTTGAAAATTACCTTTCTACATTAACAAACCCAATCATAGTACAAGGAAAAGAGGAACTGCTGAACACTGAAAAGACTGGAAGAGTAGCTGTCTCTCACTTCAGTAATGTCATTAGTTGATATATTTGGCAACCACTTTAGAGAAGAGACACAGCAAGACTTTTGAGCTGGAAAGTTAATGTTTGTTTATTTAGGCCATACAACAGCACTGGTGTATTTTTTCTGGGTTAAGGTTGTCCTAGCAACAATGCAGACTGCTACATTTTTCTCTACCCGTTTATGACGTCAGATGCTTAAATTGTTTATTTCTTAAAAGTGACTCTTGGTTACTGACTGCGTTGCTCAGTAAAAAGCAAACAACAGTGACTTTCATTGGTATTTGAGTTTTGTGCTTTGATGTCAAGGGAAGTACATGCAAAGTTGCCTTTGGTATATGGTGAGAGCAAGTAACTGTACCAAGTCATCGGTGAAGATAAGGATGGACAACACTGGACATACAAGTTGCATAGTTTTCTGAGGTCAAAGGGTAACACTTTATTCTGAAAGATGTCACGTCACACATCCACAATATTTATGTCAGTGCAGACAAGCTAGGATTGCAGGAAGGTCCTTGCAGGGATAAGTGGGAAGATTTTCTTCCTCGAACTGGAATATTTCCCCTTCTGTATACATCTAATAAGAACAGCAGTGACAGTAGGGTAAATACTGCTTTTACTTTTGTTACTAAGAATGGAAAATGTTGCATACATTGAAGACTGTGTGGGTGTGGGCGGTTAGTTTCCACTGTCTCAGATGCTTAACTTTCTTTTTCTTTTCTTGAGCAGTTTTAAGTCAATGATCATTAGCCCAAGGGAGCATTTTTTTTGTAGAATGCATGTATTATTTCATGTTATTAATTGCCTTTAATATTTTTCCCCTGTAGCAAAATGCCACTACTATGGTGGAACATACTTTGCTTATAAAAGAATGAACTACAGTTTGCCTCTTTAGTTCTATACCATGTGTGTCATTTATTCATAGACAGCTTGTATTGCGCAATATGCAGTGTGTGCAAAAATGTCCATGATCAAACTGTGAACAATAAAATGCATCTGAGCTACAACTGTTTGGTTAGACATTTCTTTCTAATATTGCTGTTGGGTAGTTTGTTCCCTGAGATTGCTGGAAAGATTAATTCTGAAGGTATTTAAAAAAATGAGCATTGCAGTGTATCATATGGCATTCCTCAACATTTTCAAAGCCCTACTCAACTCCATTTCACTGCGTTCACCAAATATATAAGATGTAGATGTTGGGAGCCTTTAATGTTCACTAGAAATATATTTATTTATTTAAATAACTAATGAATTAAATAAATATCTTTCTACTGAGCTAAGAGGTTGTCTCCCTCTGCATCTTTTAAGGCATGTCTGTTCACGATGCTACATCACAGTGAAGATTACTTAAATAACTAGTGAGAAATGTATTCTAATTTTCAAATCTGCAAGCACTTTCATATTACTGCAGGAAAAGAGTCACTCACATAAGGAAGGACTTTTACCACTGCTGTTTACTATAACTTTCACACAAAGGAGGAATCATGACAGATTTGCATAAAAATCTATAAATACTCCTCAGCAGTTAACTTGGTAAGTAAATACCATGATGAAATACAACATCAGCATCACAATATGCAGGCCAAATGATGTATATTATTAAGTTTCATTAGATGCCTAAGGCAAAAACTTTATATCTACTGAAATCTCAAGGTGCAGTTATTTTACATGCAACTGCTTGAAGTAGCTGGAATATTATAATCAGAGAATAGTGCTAATCTTTTTTTGGTTTTGTAAATCTGGCTGGTTGAAGAATCTAGCTGTGCTACAAATATAAGTTTTCTATCATTATTTCACTGCTTAGTCTTCCCCATTGCTTTCATTTGTTTTCCATTATTTTACCACCAGGCTCCACCAAATATTTTGTCTCACTCACTATTCCCTGGTTTTTTAAGAATGACACTGGGGATATCCAATATCCCACTGTCAACTAATCACTAGCTATTAAAATGATTAAAAAATAATGTCAGTGGAAACTTTTATTTTCGGCCCCCCCTGCTGTTTTGATAACAGGTCTACATCATTTTGTCGAACATACTAAAACCCGAATACCTCTTTGTCGAACTTTATCCATCGAATGATCATTTCAGCGAAGATTTTCCTAAAGAGAAAAACTAGTTGGCCATCATCAGGAGTTTCCCCTTTTCCCTGATTGTAGTATGATCTCAGAGTTGGTGTATTTACTTAGTGGGGTTGTGTGTGTGTATGTGTGTGTGTGTGTGTGTGTGGGGGGGTAAATTATGCTTTTTTTTGTGATGGTTGGTAGGCTGGTTGAGCAATTTTTTTTCCTTGGAAAAACTTTGCTGAAATGATCAATGGATTAAGTTTTGATGGATAAAGTTCGATGAAGAGGTACTCGATTTTTAGTTTGGTCAACAAAATTTTATAGACCCTTGATAACACTGGGCTAATGATTCCATTGAAGAAAATTGCCCACATATTTTATTTATAGTATATCATCTGTATTATACTAATGAGAAAGGAGATGCATCATTGTCCACTTTTTTTATAACTCACGTCATCTTCCATTAATCCTTCACACTACAGACCAGCCAACACTGCCTATCCACCAGGGATGCAGTTCAAAGACTTTTCTCAAACTCCAAACATACCACAGGCAGAATTCAAAGACAATTTGCAAGGACCTTTTGCATGGTTTTGGCAATGTGCAGGGCAGTTCCGATTCATAGATAGCTTGCATTGCATAATATGCAGTATGTGCAAAGGTGTATAATGCATGGAACAAATAAGTAAGTAATATTATGATTCATAGGTGTCAGTGCAGATATCTGGGCACATTACTGCATATCCTTAAACAGAGACACCATTGCACATCATTATAGGTTCATAGGTTCAGATTCATAGGTGTCAGTGCAGATATCTGGACACATCAGTGCATATCCTTAAACAGAGACACCATTGCACATCATTATAGGTTCATAGGTTCAGATTCATAGGTGTCAGTGCAGATATCTGGACACATCAGTGCATATCCTTAAACAGAGACACCATTGCACATCCTTATAGGTTCATAGGTGTTTACTAAGCTAATGGCCCTGGAGCCTTTACAAGCCTAGCCGACAGAAGTGCCCTGGTATCCTGCTGCCTGATGTTAGTTTCCAGTGCCTCTACTCCCACTGCAGTGATCCTGGGGTAAACTTTCTGTTACCCATCCACTCATCAAGATTTCTCTTGAAGAGGGCCAGTGAGATGCTCTGCTTGACATGTATGGGAAGTCTATTCCAGAGTATGGGCAGTCTCTGGGTTATGAACCTGTCCCTCCAGCACATTCTGTTGATTGTGTTAATGAGGTTGAGGTCTCTGGACCATGTTGTGTGGAGGGATTTGGATTTCTTTAGATGTAGCATTTCTAACAGAGCTGGGTCAGACATGGCTTTGTAAGTCAAGCAGAGATCGCCTCTTAGTAGACGATATGAGACAGAGAATATATGAAGCTTTTTGAGTCTGTCCATGTAGGACATGTGTTTAAGGCCTAGGATCCTCTTCATGAGGTATTTTTGTGGCCTTTCCAGCTGTTGTATGTGTCCAGTGAGGTACATGCCAAATGGGACATTACACGCGATGAATGGCCTAATGAGAGAAGAGTAGAGACAGAAAGATGATGACCACTTTCTTCCTGGATGCAAAACCCTTGGTAATGAGATGTGCCACATAGAAGAAACTTCTGACCACAGTGGCAATGTAGTGGTCGAAGGAGAAGTTGCAGTCAACCTATGTCCCCAGATCTCTTATAACGGCTTCAGTGTTCAGTGGGCTCCTATTGATGTGTAATTAGTGGGAACTGAGTTTTCCCAAAGGGGATGACGATGCATTTTCTGGCATTAAACTTAAGGGCATGGTTTCGACACCAGTCATTGTTCTCACTGAGACCTTTCTGTAGGATGTCTACATCACTTGGGGAGTTAATAATGGCTCCTAGCTTGCAGTCATCTGTGAACTTGGTCAGTCAGAGTCCATCCATGTTGGCCTGGACTTCTGAGAAGTAGATACCAAACAGAAGAGGACCCGGGATCAATCCCTGTGGGACTCCACTCGTGAGTGGTCGGCAGTCTGACTTAGAGGCTGCTACTTTCACACTGTGGGTTCTGTGAGCCAATTTACAACCCACCTAGTGATATAGGGGTTGATGCCCAGTTTGGTGTATTTATCAAAAACTCCTGAGTGGGGAATGGTATCAAAGGCCTTGGCTAGATCGAGGTAGGCTGTATGAACTGCCTTGCCCTCATCCATAGCTCGGTTGACTGACTCAAATAAGTCAACCAGGTTGAGCATGATCTACCTTTTACATAACCAAATTGTGTGGGATCTAAAGTTTCGAGATTCCCTATATCCTTGTTAATTATGCCCAGATAATGGGGTGATAACTCCCAAGGCCTATAGTTGCTCCCCCTTTATGGTAAGGGAAGACTGTAGCAGTGCGCCATTCTGTAGGGACAAAGCCTGAGGTGAGGCTGTGATTAAATAGAGCACACCGATGTGGTGCCTTTTCACTTTGTAGTTCATGTAGTACACATCCAGGGATATTATCGGGTCACATGGAAGCTGTATTCTTGGCCTTGGACAATGCAGCTTTAACCTGTGCTGCAGTAATGCTGGGTGCTTGGCATTCCTCCGGTATTGTGATTGGTCCTTTGGGAGGGGGGGTAGAGAGGGGTAAAGTTGGCACTGAATCTGTTGGCCAGTATGTTGGCAACATCTGTTGGCTCAGTATAGAAGGTACCATTCTGCAGTAATTCAGAGCAAACCTGGGTATTGCCATGAATATTCTTGATATAACTATAGAAGGCTTTCTGGTTGTTTTCAGTCTCTGCTGCAATTCTGCCTTCATAGCTGGTTTTAGAGGTTTTGATGAGGGATCTCAAATTTTTGTTGAGGCTAATAAGGGAGTTTTTCCAGTCTTGGGACTTCACCTTTTTCTGCAACAGTTTTTTCCTTCTGCTGTAGAGTTTATTAATGACAGGGGACCACCAGACTGATTTCCTTTTTTTGGAGGAGAGTGTCTTGGTTCTGTTGGGTATGGCTCGTTCCATGCCTTTATGTACCTGTTCGTACAGTGCATTGGTGTATGATTCAGCAATCATGCATCTATTTTCCATTGATATGGGTGCTGTAAAGTTAACCACCTCTGTTTTTAGGAGCCCAAAGTTAGCTTTGGAGAAGTTTTTCATGGTGGTTACCTTTGTGGGGGTGGTGAGATGTGGATTTCCATGGTTATTAGTTTGTGGTCAGATCAAACCAGGGAGCAACTGAATACTGGTTTAGAGCAACAGTTGCCCATGTTAGTAATAACCAGGTCAAGGATGTTGCTTCCTCTAGTGGGGTTAAGAATGAGCTAATCCAGGTCATTGTAATTGATAAATTCCAGGAAGTGTTGGGCCAGTGTATTGGTCCATGAGAAGTTTTCCCACTTGATGGAGAGGTAGTTGAAGTCACCTAGTATGAGAGTGTTGGGTTGGACCCTAATGCTTTCCAGGGTGCTTAAGAACATGGAGTGAGAGTCTTGGGACATGGTTGGGGACCTATAGCATGCTACGACCTGAATCGTCATCTTACCTAATGTTAGTTGTACCTGAAGTATCTCAGATGTGTTATGCTGGGCTACTAGTCTGGAGGTGTTCATATCCTTTATGAATATGGAGACGCTACCACCTTTGGAGCTTCTGTCCATGTTTTGGGGCCAAAAGATGTGGAATGAGTTATAACCTGGTAGTGCAGGGGTGCTTTCTGCTGCTTTAAACCAGGTCTCCTTTACAGCACAAATGTTGATGTTCTCCATTTTGAGGAGTGCTTTGAGCAAGTGCATCTTGAGATTTAGACTCATAGCACTGAGCAGCATGACTCTCAGATTGCATTTATTTATAGCTGTTATGGTGGTAGTTTGGTTTTCGGAACATCGCCTAAAGAAGGCACTATAGGGGTGGCAAGATCCTTTGCCAGTATCCAGAAACCTAGGGGTGACAGAAGCAGGCCATCTCTGGAAAAGCATCGAGGTCTGTCAATCATGTCATTCCAAGCAGACAGATATTGGATCCCCTTAGAATGACACCAGAAACTTAGCCAGTTGTTGAAGTCAATCATTTTCTGCTTGTACTATGGTATAATTCTGGGCAATGGTAGGATGCTGCTCAGGGATAGGGTCATACCTGCCTGGGCCACATAATCTGAGAGCTCCTCCATGTCTCTTTTCATGTAGTCCAGGAAGGTGAATTTTGGGTCATTCACATCCACATGGACAGTGACAGAGTCATACTTGTGCTTGTTGTGGAGTGACCTGAGTGCATGTGTTATGTGTCGGATTCTGGCACCTTATAGACAGCTGATTGTTACCTTCTCCTTATTCAACCTAGTGAGTGGGACATCAGTGTGCCTCATTATTGAATCACCTATGATTAGTGTATTGGGGAAGCTGTTTTGCCTTAGGGGCTTAGGTTGAGGGGCACAGCGTGTAGGTGAGCTATGTGTCTTATGATTTGTGCTGTGTTGTGGTGGTCGAGTGCATTTCTGCCTTGGAGGTCTCTGCTGTTCGGGTAGATTTCTATTGAGAGCCTCTATGAAGGTGGGTGTGTGGTTTTGTGTTTTTATGTGAGAGCTTTTATGGTGGGTGTTCTGGAGGGCTATGTGTTGCATGTAGTGTGGTGCAGTTGTTGACCTTCTCCTCTTGACCAGCTATTCCAGTGTTGGCTTGAAAGTGCATTGCTTCCAATTTGGATATATAAGTGCATCTCTCACAAGTTTGAGTGTTGGGAGGTAAGAGGAGAGGGTTGTCTGTGTACATGAGGTAGTTGCTACACTGCCTCAGAATGCCCAAGTTCATCAGATTAATAGGAGAAAGCATAGAGAACTGACCTTTAGAAATGCCAGGAGTGATGGTCATCATTATTAAGTACTGAAGCTGTTTCCTTGTATATTACTTTTACAAGAAAAATGTCACTCAAGGTGTCTGAGTCTGTACAGAACACTGCCAAACACTTGAGGGGTAACTAATATGTAGACCCTGAAAATTTAAGGAAGAAGCATTTAGGCAGATATTCTGAAGTTAGGAAGAAATCAAACAGTACTTACTGAAAATAAAGAATTAGCTTGTCAAGAATGATGAAAAGAGGGGAGTCACATGAATGGCTACTGCCTGGCTACTTCTAATGCTGATCTCAGCACAGCTTCACTCTGTTGGGATACAATACTCCTTTGCTTCTTCTTTCACCAGAAGCAAAATGTTAGCACCAATCCCAAGAAGAGAAGCAGGCCACGGCCTGTTTGGTGGTCCACAGTCTTGTCCCAGGTGATGCAAGGGTCTGCAGGCTTGTAGCCTTTTTCTGGTAGATGCCTTGAATAGCAACTACACCAATCATGTACGTTAAGCACAGACACTCACTCTCCAACCAGAAAGAGTCAGGAATCAATGCACTCTGCTCCTATTCTCACCAGGATCAGAATATAAGCACAGATTACAAGCTGTCACCTATAAAGCAGTTATTAAGCTTTCTGGTGATCAGCAGTCTCCAGGAAATAATGTAACTGCACTTCTTCTCTCACCAAGAGAAAACAGAAGCACTAACCCCAAGATGACTATCGAGAGGCAGAATGTGGGCTCTCCAATAACTGGTGGTCTTGCAATAGACGCTTAAAGCTAAGATGAAAAAATTGTTTATCCTAAACATTGCAGTGTGCAGTAGAGGAGTTAGATGTGAAAGTAGGTAACCTGTTTTACCTGTCTAAAAAGTTAAGTTTTAGTGGAGAGTCACTATTTTTAAAACAGCAAGATAGACTGTGAAAGGGTGTGCTCACTTTTGCATTCTGGTACTATGGAATACAGTAGGATGTCCAATAAACTTGAAGTGGAGTGATTTCACAAAATGTTAATTTTGTGATTACATCAGCCAGTAAAAGCAGAGAGGAAATGAGATATATGGTCAAAGTAACATAAGGGGCAGGCAACTAGAAAGACATTGGTGTTTAAGAACACAGAAGTAACTATCACATCTTGTACCCATGTTCCCATCCCAGCATTGCATCTTGTACCCATGTTCCCATCCCTGCATCACATCTTATACCCATGTTCCCATCCCTGTATCGCATCTTGTACCCATGTTCCCAGTTGCAGCAGTGTGAACTCTGCAGCATTTATTTTCTTTAGCTGCCAGCAGTGCTAACCACGTTTTTCAGCCTCACAGACTTAGGGCTCAGAAGCAGTATTAACAGCAAATGATGAACCATATTCTGACTGATGTAGAGAAAGTGGCTTGTAACACAGTGGATCAGGATATCATTAGCAGCTTTGTTATTGTAGTTCAGCCGCATGTTAAGCTGAATTGTCTTTACGTCCTCATGGTGCCAAGATGTGTCTAGCTTTTACCTTCTTAACTGCAGGAGCCTTCAGTAACACTTTGGACATTTTGCAGATATCGGCCTCCTGAATACTCAGTAAGTTTAGGAATATCATGCTGCTGCATGTGGAAGAGCATATATAGTTTTCTAGGACTGCAGAGGAAAAATCTAGCGTTTTGTCTGGTATCTACAACATAGTACAACTCCCTGAGATACTGGGTACTTTACAATGCATCCATGCAACAATAAAGGCTCCTTCTGTCCTATAGTCACAGAGGCATACTGATAGGAAAAGTTACCATTCCCTCAACAGCCAGGTAGTTTATGATTGACAGTTGATTATTCTGTATGTGTGTGCATGACATCCATGTAGTTCACATGTTTCCCAAATATGACATTTGTGTGTGCGTTCACTTTCAGCATGGTGTTTTACCACAGTGACATCTAGGTGCTGTTGGTAAAGTGTATTGAAACATACTGACACAGTCAAAAGTTACACGTGTGGCCAATCACATACAAAAATCTAATGTGTTGTGTCTTCCAGGTGATGTTGGCTATCCCTTTAATGTATGGCCCATAACCCCACACACAACTCTGAAACTGGGGCACAGATGCAATTCAGCACTGCCTATGCCCAGACATGTAAGATTACTGAATGTATGTTTTCGCTAATGAAGGCATGATTTTGTTGCCTGGGTACTGGATGCATTTCTTGGGTCTCTACAGAATCTCCCTAGAAAAAGCTAGTAAGATGTCTGGGGTATGTGCCTTGCTTCATAAATTTGCATAAATAGGATCAAAATCTTGACTTTGTGGCTGTGTTAATCCATTTGTTAGACTCACTGTAGCAGCAGCAGCAGCAGCAGCTAAAGACAGTGACATTTGCCAGTAACTGTACACCATACAATACAGACAATCACCCCCCCCCCCACAGTAGGCAGTGAGTGTTGCAGTACACAAGGTGGTAATATCGACACAACAACTTTGAGCAGTGATATTCGTAAAGTGACAGTGTTACACAAAGTAAACGGGATACATGCAGTGTTCCTATCTGGCTATGCTAGTCAGTGTGTCTTGTCTGATTCCATTATGCATGAGCCATCAGTACCATGCAAGATGGACAGTGTTGTAAGTCCCAGTCATCTTCATTTGCCAGGAGAAAAGGGATATAATACCACAAGACTGCCAACATAAATGTGGAAACCCATCACTAGGGCCACATGCACAGCTGCATTAGCTAGAATGATATGTGGTGCAAGTGATCATTTCCACTTGTAAACATGATGGGATCTAGAATGATATGTGGTGCAAGTGATCATTTCCACTTGTAAACATGATGGGAATAGAATGATATGTGGTGCAAGTGATCATTTCCACTTGTAAACATGATGGGATCTAGAATGATATGTGGTGCAAGTGATCATTTCCACTTGTAAACATGATGGGATCTAGAATGATATGTGGTGCAAATGATCATTTCCACTTGTAAACATGATGGGATCTAGAATGATATGTGGTGCAAGTGATCATTTCCACTTGTAAACATGATGGGATCTAGAATGATATATGGTGCAAGTGATCATTTCCTCTTGTAAACATGATGGGATGTCACTCTGACAATGAGAAGGCTTGGCTTAGGGCCAGCAATGTGCTACTTCATGACCAGAACCTGAAAGGAGTTCAATAATGAGGGGTTCTAATAATGAGGGGTTCTAATAATGAGAGGTTCTAGTGCTGGAGGTAAGTACTCATTGTTGTTCAACAGTAAGAGATGGCAAGCCTTCTGACAGCTTTAGAAACGGTTTTTGAGAATGCATCCTGCAAAGGCCCATGCAACACATCCACCAAATATTCATAGTCTACTCTTGCCATGGATAGCACTAAATATTTGGGCAGATATCATGGCACTGGTAATTCTGTACATAGATATGCTAAATGAGGTGGTGTGTGCTGCCTTACTCTTCATGTCACTGGTCATTTCATCATAGAGTTCATGGTGTCACTGGACCATAATCATGAATGTCATGCAACACTTTTGACAGCTCCATTGTGGATTGTGTGGCAACAGGCTATGCCTCAATGACATTCCTGAACATCTAATGAGTTCTCACCTGTGGTCCACATGGCAAGGGCCAAATGTGAGTGTGATCGTGTTGAACAACCCTGTTTTTCTAGAGTGTGGTGGGTATGTCCAAGGAAGTATCAGTGTTCACTTCTGAAGTTAATGTTTCAGACACAGGTGAAATATTTCAGAAGTTCACAATAACAGAGGACCCTCCCCACAGGAGAAGTTGGGTTCTCACTGGTCGCAGAGTATGTTTGGCCATATATTTATCATCTGTGTAGAGTAGGTCCCAGTACAGGGTCATGACAAATCATTTGCTACCATGTCCTATATCTGTGACTCATGTCCATGTATCTCAGTATCACTGCCAAACTCTGCCAAGCTTTTAACAACAGCCCGTGTACAACCTTGGTCATTTCTACCTGTTACACATCATTGCTGCTGTCTATTAATGCATAACATGCAATAACATATGTTAAAATGGTGCCCATGTTACATGATGATCAATGTAGTATGTGCATCAGATTCTGTTACTCATCCATAACTTTCTTTGGTGCTGACACCCCATTGCAATCCTGACTTATCTATGAAGAGAAATGAGCATTGTGCCTACCTTGCTGGGATATACCCAGAATGTGTAGTAACTGTACATGCAGATCTCTGCTACATAATAACCTCATGAAGACATTCCATACAAATGTGACAAGTGGAACACATAGCTCTCAACGTCTGGGCACAAAAAGTCTGGACAAAGCTAAAGATAATGGGGGAGAAAGCCCCAAAAATAGGGACACATTTTAAATATTGCTGTTATAAACTTAGAAAGTTGCTAGAATAAAAAGTGTTATGTTGCCATGCAATTTGTGAAGGATATGAAGTCTGAAACTCAAATGCTTGTCATTTTTTAATAAATTAGCCACAAAAAATCCAGGAAACTACAACTTTTATGAGGAACAGACCAAAAATATGTCAGAAATCTGGACATTCTCTGAAAATCTGGACAGTTGAGAGGCATGAACACCCACAGAGATACATTACTAAAAGGATACAAGGCCTAAACGATATGTCCTACATGGACCACCTTAACACCCTGTGACTGTACTCGGTATCTTACAGACTGCTGAAGTGATCTGTGTCTGGCATACAAAGCATTCTCCAACCCAGTAACGATGGGCTTACTGCATATCAGCAAGTCAATTGGCATCAGAAATACTTATTCCAGGGATCTAAACTTCTTTTGCAACATTCCACAACATCAACAGAATGGTTTGGAGACATGGTTATATCTTGCAGAGGATTAAAATTGCTCAAGAACAGACTCTCCCTACATGTAAAACAAAAGCTCAACTCTGTCCATATTCACATGCAACTTGGATGTATGAATGGGTAATAGAAACTATACCCCAGGACTGCCCCCTTTACTACTAATGGACAAAGGGGACTCCTAATGCTTTATCTCATGCATGGGTCCTCTCAAATTATCTATTGTATGATTCTAGTTATTCTCATTAGGTGTAATATATAATTATCAACCACGGGATGGTTAAAGCCAATCTATCACCAAATAGGATAAGTTCATTCAAGCACAGAAAGGGGAATTCGTTAGACTTAAAATGGCCTACAAGGGCAGCTAGCATAGTACTTATCTATGAACCTAAGAACCTGTGTAGAAGATGGTCTATTTAGAGCTAATATTCTGAAAACAAATTCAGTATTCACTTTGTGGGTGCCTCCTGTGATGAATATTGTTGTTGTTGTTGGTTTTTTTTCCTGTTGTGCATTGAAATGTTAGTTAGCAGACAGAAGTCCAGCATTTTGATTGCGGAGAATTTTTTCCACCACTCTACCAACTGATTTAGGACATGCTGTCTGAGTGTCTGCAACAGAATGCCATTTTTTGCATTACTGAAATTCTACAGCCACTGTTTATCATAGCCTGTGGACATGCTGAGTCTTGTTTAGACTGAGGGACTTTATGAAAACATATTGATAAAGATATATGTATATGTGTTCCATGGAGCAGAACCATAGGTTGTTTATCTGGCATTCCATGCAATTCTCCAAACTGATACTCCCTACAACTTTGAACTGAGGTAGAAAAAGTATCTTAAAAATAAATAAAAATAACATCTCAGTTACCACACAAAAACACCTATGCGGTTCAGCCATGACCAAAATGCAGTATCAACATTGATTTTTGAAGCCACAGTATCATTGCGGTTTCATAAATCAGTGCTGGTACTGTACTCCTGCACCATCGCCACATGCTGACCACACGCCTGGTCAGCTGCCCCTTCTTCCCACCCAACTTATGCCTTTGCCACAGAGGCATATATCTACAGTATGCAGGCTCTAAGTTGTGCTACAATACAGCATAATACTCCTTGGGAGATGTTAGCCTGTATACTGGTCTTCTGACAATGCACTATAAATCCCCTTCCCACAATGCACTGTAAATTCCCTTCCCGCAAAACACATTAACTGTGGCTGTAGTCACTAAAACATGTAGGCAATCAGGGTAAATCTACAAAACCATTCTAATATATATATATATATATATATATATATATATATATATATATATATATAAATACATGTACGAAACATACGCCTACTGTCTTTTCATGCTTGAGACATCGTTATAATACAAAATGTACACCTTGCCAGAAAAATCAAAAATCCAAAGACAAACTTTCAGGAAACCACTGAAAGGTATCATCCATTTGTGAATTTGTGAACAAAATGGCAACAGCATTTCAAATTCTGCAGGTTCATATCCAGTTTGTATACTTGATATGCAAATATGGTGTTATAGCATATATATCTATGAATCACATTGTTTCACTTTCACATGCCGCAGCCTTTTCATGCAAGAGGTGCATAACAACCTTATCATGCTGACACAGTTCCAGGTTCATGGAAGAGGTGCATAACATCCTTGCTACACTCGCTCACACAGTTCCAGGTCTGATGCATGACAGGTAAATATGCATGCATGCTGCGTAACCAAGCTTGATAAGAATGTGAATCACCAGTGTGCATATTTATTTACCTGTCTGGCATTGTGCTACACCTTTGGTATTTGGAATTCTATGAGGTAGAGGAGGCTTCTAACACTTCATGTAGTAATTCTCCTGCATGTGGTGCAAAGGAGATGAAGATTTTTCTTTATCTCCTTCATACTGACTTTAGCCAGTGACTGCTTGAGAATTGCATGCTTTCGGGAACTATGTGGTTTCTCCGTTCTGCTAAGATTGTCTTATGATGACCTCAAATATCACAATCCTGAGTTGCTGCTGAAGGGAGGAGAAATGGAGAAAAAAGACAACCCAGAGGTTAGTTGTGATTTTGGATAGAGGCACATTACATCTCTCCATTCAATTTCAACTGATTTTCCATGTCTGCTTATCAAGAGAAAAATAGAAGGGATTGTTTATCGTCTCTTTTCATCAGTACTAGTAAAGCATCATGAAGTAAAAAGAGAAAAATAAGTGTTAAAGGCATATTGAAACTTAAAACTGATAATTCTGCAATTACTAGCACATTACTGCTGCTATTTTTATACATTACACTCATTTTGAAAGGAAAAAGGTTTCCCCTGAGTGAAAAAGCAGTTAGGTAGCAAAGAACTTTGTTTACCAAAGTTATTTCCTGTTAGAAAATCACGATTCTAGGAAACACAGTAGCATTTCTGCTTCAGAATGCTTAGTTTTCTGGTTGGATTTCTGATCAAGGGTGATTTATTTGGGGAATCTGCACATCCTCGTTTCTCCATGTGGACTTTACTGGCTACTTGATGTTTCTTTACATTCAAAAGAAGCACAGATAGGTGAATTGCCAGTTGTATCAATTGCCTGTAGGTGTAGCATGTGTTTGTGGTTGTGTCTGTGTACAGTGTGATGGACATAAGCTGGTCTGGTTCTAACTAACTTGTGACCTTGAATAAGATAATGTGTGACACAGAATGAATGAATGCAATCATTATGGCATTTTCTCTCTCTTGTTAAAAAATGTAATGCATGTGTCCAACCTTTTTTCTAAACAACTTACTCTGGTGATTTCACAGTGATAGCAAACTGAGAAGGGCAAACCAGACTTCCCTACACCCAGAATAGTTTCTGGCTCATCCTGAGTGAATGCCAAAACATACTCAAGGCAACTAAGAGATATAATATTACCTGCATGTCCTGGGTCTGCTCCTGTGCCTCCTGCTAATAGGACATGACTGGAACAATCCCTGTGGAAAGCACCCATTTGAACATCCTCACTTGAGAAGCAGTGCCTTACTACAAGATGCTTTCCATCTGCTGAGCTCCTCACTCTGTCATGGAGAAGGAGGTCAGCAACTGTAAGAAAGAACCTGCTTTCCACTCTGTGTATTATCATTTCATTCTTTCTATCACTACCCAAAGTTCATAGCCACAGGACAGGATGTGGACATTGACTGACTAGTGAACTCAGAACTTTTTACTAGGAATCAGATCTCACGTCACCTGCACAGACTAGTGCAATATCCTGCAGTGCTCGTCATTGCTGCAAACAGCCACTGCGTAGACCCCTGTTGCACTCCAACATCATTTATGAACGAGACTCTGAGATGCTTAAATGCCTCCACTTCAGGTAGCTGCTCCAACTAGAAAGAAATCCAGACTCTTCCAGTACTGAACCTTGATCTCAGATTTCTAAGTGCTGATTCTCATCCCATCTGCTTTATACTGCTTTGTACTACGAGTCAAAACACTATAGTGTCCGAGAAGACAACAGTAGCAAAATGCAACTATTCATGTTTACACCTGGGTACTCTCCAAAACTCATCTGTTCCGTGATATTTTCCCCAGAAATATCACAAATAGGTGGGAAAGAAGAAATATCCTTCTTGAAGTCTTATAGCCATCGTGAATGTACTTAACTTAGTATCAGCAAAGTAGACACGTCTCACTACAAATGTAGGATCTGAATAGCATGCACTAGCTCTAGGACCCCATATTGTTGTAATACCTCCCACAAGACATTTTGGGGTACTTAGTCATATGCCTTCTCAAGGCACAAAAAAAAAACACACACACACATGTAGATAGGGGTGACAAATTCCCATGACCTTGCTGATATCCAGGCAAGAGTAAAGAGATAGTTTTCCACTCCCAGGACTGAATCCACATTGCTTATTCTGAGTCACAGATTTGATTATTGGTCAACGTCCATTTCTTAGAACTCTGCCTTAAGTTTTCTCAGATGTTCTGAGGGCTGTAATCTCTCTACAATACTCGCACAAGTTTCTGTCCCCCTTTCTGAAGATATGTGACCACCACTACAGTTTGCCACCTCATCGATATTGTTTCTGCCATTCACCCAAAATTAAAAAGACGCATTAACCATAGTGCCCCAAAAAAGTTCAGCTCTTTTAGCTTTTTTGTCTTGATCTTTTGCACTCCTGCAACATTGCCACTGCAATGTTTATTTATTTAGTTATTTGCTGTTTGTTAACTAGGTAAGTGAACTGATCTGAAGACCCTTTTCAGTCACGGCTTGAGACAAAGGCAATATAACAGACTAATATAACAGAACAGAGAGATTATAAATAAACAGCACCTGGAATTGCTTGTTCAAGCTATAAGAGTTATAACCAATCACAATTAAACACATTTTGCAAGTACAAGACTAGTTGTTCTTAGAACAGTCTAAGACAACAGAAAGTAAATTATAAACAAGAAACCAGAAATAAGACACAGTTGTAGTAACAGGTCATCTACCAAAACTGTAGTATTTGAACTATAAACATGAAATTTGGATCCAGAAAACTTTGTAATTAAGTATTTAGTGTAGGTAGGCTTTGCAAAGCTGTGTTGTTAACCATTTTCCCTAGAACAATTACATGTCACTTCATTGTGAATATGTTCATACAGAGCAGGTTTGAATGTCTGAAAAGTTTTTTTTTTTTACTTCATGTGGAACTTTGTTCCACAGGCATAGCCGAATTTGGAAAAGTCTTTTTCACCACTGATAGTTTTAAATAAGGACCTAGACAGAATAATCCCATTTAATTGACTACTTCTCAATGTTTAATCACCAGAATGACTTCATCTACAGAAATTGATATAATTTCACCAGCTGCTTCTTGCAATAATATCACCAGTTGCTGCTGTCTTAGAGGGGGGGATAGCCATTGGATACAGGAGCTCTTCAAAGTGCTATTTCTACTTCCTAACAATGCCTCAAGTCAAGGTCAAAATTTCCCCACCCTTGCTGAAAATAATCTGGACAACATTCTCACTGCCCTTCCTGATTTGCTGGCTGGTTTGTCATAACCTCATTATACCCATGCAAAAGACCTTTTGCATAGCCTCACCAAACTCCTTCTATATCAGGGCCTTCATTTAAGCGACTGCCACAGCTGTTACCTTCCTGGCCTCCTGGTACTTACTGGTATAATGCAGATACTTCAACTCCCATTAGCATTTACTGAAAGGTTTCTTTCTTTATCTTGATGGCTTCACTCAGCTTTGATGCTCACCATGACAAGCTCTGACCACTTTGTGATTATGGACACAGCTGCTTGATGATGATTTGACAACTGTGCTCTTGAACAGGATCTCCATGTCTCTGATCTCCACTCTGATATGGCAGAAGCTCTTCCCGATGTTGGAGTTCTATTCATCCCACACAGAAGTGTCTGGTAAGTATTTGCAGCTGTATAATGACTTTTGAGAAACTTGTAGATTGTTCTGGGTAGAGACTGAATTATCCTTTAATAAACTGTACAGTTTAGGTATGATGTCTCTAATGTTTTTCGCTATCATTTCAAGAACACTGAGGTAGGGGACCATCCATTTGGGGTTTGGGGATCTCTCATGTTCATTTATATTTCCTGTCATATTATGATATCATGTTCTCAGACAAACTGGGGGCCATAATCGAATCTCCAGCTGACACAAGCATCCTCCAAAAGGGTCTCACAGAGACGGATGCTTGGTGCCAGAGCCACGGCCTCAAGCTAAATGCTAAAAAGTGCATAGTCATCCCCTTTGGGAAAAACAAGGTGCCCACAAATTATCACATAGGTGGTAATCCATTAAGTACGGAAGAAGTAATTAGAGATTTGGGGAACAACGTAGATAGTAATCTCTCCTTTGATAATCACGTTGCCAAAGTGGTTAGAAAGACCTTCTATATAGCCCACCTTATCACGAAACGGTTCGCATCTAGATCAAGAGAGGTCATTGTGCCCCTCTACTCGTCACTCATCAGACCCATAATTGAATACAATGCCCCTTTTGGGATGTACCTTACCCGACACCTGCAGCAACTGGAGAGACCCCAAAAGTACCTCACCAAGAGGATCATGGGCTACAAACAGATGTCCTATGCAGCTCGACTAAAGAAACTCCAGCTCTACTCAGTTGCTTACCGCCTTCTCAGAGGCGATCTATGCCTGATGTACAAAGCCATGTCAAACCCAGAATTAATGGACATGCTCCACCTCAAAAAATCCAAGTCCCTTAGAGCTACACGCTCCAGGGACCTAAACCTCAGCACAAAAATAAATAGGACATGCTGGAGGGACAGATTAATTTCCCAGAGGCTCCCCTCACTCTGGAATAGAATCCCAATTCATGTTAGACATAGCCTCTCGCTGACCCTCTTCAAGTGAAATTTGGACGCGTGGATGGGAAATCGCAAATTCACCTCTGGGATCTCTCCTGTGTCCCTGCTAGACAGAGGCACAGTAAACTAATCTTAAAAGGGTACCTTCTGTGACCTACTATACAGAGGCACAGTAGGCTAATCTAATAGGGAGGTGGACGCCAAATACACTCTGGCTAGGCTTATAAATGCCCTAGGGCAGATAGCCTAGTATCTACCTATGAACCTATGAACATATGACTGTTGAAGGAAGAGCTTATTTTAGTTAGAAAGCCACAATAGCAATCAAACTTATATATAAATAATCTTTCATATTGATAAAATTATGTGCACACAGTAACTGTTTTTATACTTTTTGTTCTTAAAAGCACAATCCTTTTTCTGAAAGTCATACTGTAGTTGGTTTGAGATCAACTTTACATACAAGAATTGGTTTCACTTTGTTTATTTATTTTATTTTACTTATTTTACATTTGTTTAACGGGATAGTCCGACTGAATACATGTCCGTTTTCAGCGGATGCCCGGGGAGAAAAGCTCCACATAGACAAACATACATAGATTGCGCAGAAATTAGCAAACAATTATAAAAACAAAGTGATTATATACAATTGCTTAGTAGTGCTCCCTAGTAGGGACTCACAATTCTCATGGACAGACACGATTAAAAGTAAGAGACATCAGATTGGAAGCCGAGCTTGGTGACGTAGTTATAAGTTATGATAATTACAGAATATGCTTTCAGTTTATAACCTAACTTAAACTTTGTTACCATTTTTGTTACCAGAGCTAAAGCTTCATTTAGCACCTGGAATTCAGCTTCACATCCAATGAGCAGTCTGTTACAGGACCTAGCAGACCTCCCAACCATTCTGAATTACTCGGTTTTTACCGAGTTTTGGGGTCCAAATGAAGGGGTGCCACGATTCCCGAGTGGCACCCCTTCATTTCCAATTTTTCTTTGTATTTTTTTAAATTTTCACGCTGTCGGAGCTGACGTCATCACGTGTGCAATGACGTCAGCTCCGCCAGGCTACCAGCCAGTCGAAATTGAGCTCCTGAGCTCACATCATCATTTCCGGCTGGCTGAAATGGCGGGAATTCAAGCCGGGATTAATGGCGGTGGCCGGGCAGCAACACTAGCTAGGAGGAAGCTGAGCAGTTCACCTGAAATGGCAGGATTAATGGCCAGGCAGCAACACTAGGACGGAGGAAGCTGAGCAGTTTGCCTGAAACGGCGGGATTAATGGCGGTGGCCGGGCAGCCAGGAAGAAGCTTGAGCAGTTCACCAGCCGGGATTAATGAAGCAAGTTGGCGGGCTGAACGAACAGAAGAAGAAGAGCTTGGAATAGGCAGGTAAAGAACTTGGAAGTGTGTGTGTGTGTGTGTGTGTGTGTGTGTGTGTGTGTGTGTGTGTGTGTGTGTGTGTGTGTGTGTGTGTGTGTGTGAGACGCTGTTCACAACTTACTATAGTTTTATTTAATTTTTCGCTTTTCTGAGTGACAGTAATTTTATTTCCAGCTTAGTAGCCAGAAACGTCTACATTTGTATTACTAGCCTTCAGTGCCCTGCCCCGTGGCCCCCCTCCAAAAAAAAAAAATCAAACAGAAAAAAACAATGGAAACACTTACCTCTCATCTATCTCTACTTTAACATAACATAGTTGATTGTTTCTCAGCGTGTCCAGTGTCCCTCATAAAATCCTATGTATTTTCTGGAAAGTTACTGAAAACTGCACGCATTAAAGAATGCTGGACTTCTGAATTACAGACCGCTTATGCATCAGAAAGTACACGTCGATGCAGATCACAGTAATTTATTAACTTGCTAAGTTAATAACAGTTATATTACAATGAAGTGTTTTTGATTTAGGGACTGCCCATCATTATTATTGTTCTTGTGAGATCACAAATGTAATCCGCAATCATTCTTGACAAATTGGGATCTGTTTGATAGCGAAATTGCAACCAAACAAGGTACGAGGTTACATTAAGTGTGCCTAATATTCAAACATAAAGTGAGGGATACTGTCAAAAACGCTGACCAGGATGAAATAAACAGTACTAAGTAGCCACTACCCACAGCATCTTTAATCTTTTCAAAGAGACTTGCTTGGTTCAAGACATATATATATATATATATATGTGTGTGTGTGTGTGAAAATGCCCCCATATAATACAGTTGGTGGCTAGACATAGTCAGGCTCAAACCCTGCACCTTTAGTACAGGGTAAAAAGAGCCTACTGTCCCTAGCCACCACCATTTCCAAGTGAGTTGAGAGCTTTTTTCTCTAACAGTTGAAAGAGATGTTCTGAACTTTGCCAGATTTTTTTTTTTTTTTTTGTACTAAGAGTTCAGAGAGCTATGAGGAGAAGTAAGAACATTGTTGTGCTAACAGTTCACTTCAGAGATATGGTGAGTGAGAAGTGAGAACTGAATTTGTATTCCCCCATTATTGGCTTTGTTGTTTGTCCATGTTTTTTGTGTTGAGGTTAAGAGCTATGTTGAGAAGTGAGAAATGAATTCACTAAATGATTTCAGTCTTCCTATTTTTCAGGCAGCTGCTGATTTGGGGTAGTGGTATGTTGTTCTGAATGTAGTGCATAGAGTCCTGGGTTCAAAACCTGCCAGTGAAATGCATGATGGTAGCACAGCATTTTATTCTAGCAACTTTACAAAATTATACAAGCAATGTTTAAAATGTGTCCCTGGTTTTTGACCTTTTGCCCCCCCCCCAAAAAAAAATGAAATTGAAAATAAGTGCGAGAAGCTGTGCAAGATGCCTATGGCTTACACTACTGTCATTCTATTTATGGTGTGGGTATGGAAGCAGACTTTTATGATGGAAAAGTTCTGAATTGGGCAGTTTTGTCAGTATTGGTTCATGTGTTTTGTTTCATTGCCTACAGTACAGATTTCTGGTAAAATGTTCAAACAATAAATTTAAAATGCGCTCCAACATGTGTGTTGTATTATACAAGGAATATAATTTAATAAAGTCAGGAAGGTGTATAAAGAAAAGAACACATGTATGTTTCTTGTTTTGTGTGCAAGGGGGCAATGATTTGAAAACAGCCCAAAGGTAATCTTTATCCATCACTGGCCAGATGCATTTTCTTTGGATGTGGTGTGTGTGGGTTTCAATGCTGTTTCAATGAATGTGAGTTTCAAGGGCAAAGTTTAATGTCAAGCCTATTTTCATTGTGAGACAGTATTGCTTTGTTTACCAGATGATGTCTTTTAGTGTTTCTGCATTGTTGTGCTGTAAAATGTAAAAATAAAATTAAAATCATTGTAGAAGTAAAGCAGTATGCATACATTAGTAGTGTTTATGGTAAATGGGGCAAAATAGCCAGGTAACAGGACACTGGAATGGCTGCAGGGGGACTCTGGTGCCATGTTTTGGTTGTCTGTTCTTCAATTTGCATTTGAAAGTTGGTATCCCACAATTCCATTGGAGTGGGTGGGGTTACATAATTATGTATGCAAATTTGATGTTAAGCAGCATACAGATTTGTAGATATTTTCATGGGCCTTGTCCAGATTTTTGATGTTTCCAGGTTGAGAGGTATGGGACCTAGCAGTACTTGTCTTAATGTCTGGTCATGTGACATGACTGCTCTGCCCAGAAAGAGATGAATACATGTATAATCTGTGTCTCATTTCCCCTGGTGTTTAAAAACAAAACAAAAAAAAAGTATGTGAAAGAACTGGTACTACTTTTTCAATGCACAGTTTTGTGACACCCGTACACAATGCTTTAGAATACGAGACAACTATGGTAGCAGAGAGCATGAAGAAAATAGTATGGTACTTGCTTGATTATATAGCACAGCATGAGTTCAACTCCCACATCTGGAAGATACTGTGTCATATCAGAATGGAGATAATGATAACAATTTTTTTATAACTATTTTTTAACAGATATTTTTTGCTTTATTGTAGCACAAGCTGAAGTCCAGCCTGATGATACATACATAACAAGGAGGCCATAAGAACATACATGATCTTCTGGATGTGATGAGGCCTGGTGATACATACATAACAAGGAGGCCATAAGAACATACATGATCTTCTGGATGCGATGAGGCCTGGTGATACATACATAACAAGGAGGCCATAAGAACATACATGATCTTCTGGAAAGTGGTGAGGCCTGATGATACATACATAACAAGGGGGGCATAAGAACATACATGATCTTCTGGATGTGATGAGGCCTGATGATACATACATAACAAGGGGGGCATAAGAACATACATGATCTTCTGGATGTGATGAGGCCTGATGATACATACATAACAAGGGGGACATAAGAACATACATGATCTTCTGGATGTGATGAGGCCTGATGATACATACATAACAAGGGTGACATAAGAACATACATGATCTTCTGGATGTGATGAGGCCTGGTGATACATACATAACAAGGAGGACATAAGAACATGCGTGATCTTCTGGAAAGTGGTGAGGCCTGATGATACATACATAACAAGGGGGACATAAGAACATACATGATCTTCTGGATGTGATGAGGCCTGATGATACATACATAACAAGGAGGCCATAAGAACATACATGATCTTCTGGAAAGTGGTGCGGCCTGATGATACATACATAACAAGGAAGACATAAGAACATACATGTTCTTCTGAATGTGATGAGGCCGGATGACACATACATAACAAGGAGGCCATAAGAACATACATGATCTTCCGGAAAGTGGTGAGGCCTGATGATACATACATAACAAGGAAGACATAAGAACATACATGTTCTTCTGAATGTGATGAGGCCGGATGATACATACATAACAAGGGGGACATAAGAACATACATGATCTTCTGGATGTGATGAGGCCTGTTGACACATACAAAACAAGGGGGAAATAAGAACATACATGATCTTCCGGAAAGTGGTGAGGCCTGATGATACATACATAACAAGGAGACCATAAGAACATACATGATCTTCCAGAAAGTGGTGAGGCCTGATGATAAATACATAACAAGGAGGACATAAGAACATACATGTTCTTCTGAATGTGATGAGGCCTGATGATACATACATAACAAGGAGGACATAAGAACATACAGGATCTTCTGGATGTGATGAGGCCTGATACATACATAACAAGGAGGACATAAGAACATCCATGATCTTCTGGATGTGATGAGGCCTGATAATACATACATAACAAGGGGGACATAAGAACATACATGATCTTCTGGATGTGATGAGGCCTGTTGATACATACAAAACAAGGGGGAAATAAGAACATACATGATCTTCTGAATGTGATGAGGCCTGATGATACATACATAACAAGCTGGACATAAGAACATACATGATCTTCTGGATGTGATGAGGCCTGATGATACATACATAACAAGGGGGACATAACAAGGTATCCTCGTTTCCTGTCTTTCCTGACCTACAGTAGTCCAAATACAGGCTTTGTTGTATTCTGGACTTTTGGAAAGTTCCTGTGTTGCCCATTTCTTTTATTGGATAGAGGGAGGCTTCTTTGTTCACCAGTGGCAGTGGGGAGCTTGGAGCGGACTATCTGTCCGTGGAGGAGTGTTCCCAGCACAAGAATCTGGTAGTCTATTGGCCATTTTGGGGCAATTTCTAGCTCTTTCAAGTCCCCCCTGTATAAAACCCACTTTAGCGTGGCTTTGCGCGATTTTGCGCATAGCGCAGCATCTGGCAATGCCACTTAATTGGGTTTAGACCATTCTCGGCTCCACAAGGTCTGGTCTTCACTTTTTCCCTTAGAACTGATCTAGTTCTCATAATAAACACCCTATTCCTACTCTAAAGCCTGGCACTTGCTCACTAAAGCAATTATATAAGTCAGCACTAAAAAATTAAAAGCACTACACCCTCACAAACTCCCCTTGAGTACCTTGTTCCCCATTGGCCCTTTTTTCAATTATAAAGGAATTCCCAATACTATTCTAGCATGTCCAAAGGTCAGTTGTCAATCTCCTCTCTGGTTCAGCTGGTGAATCTGGGAATCTTGAGGCAATGTTACAACTGCCTCATATACACAGACAACCCTCTCCTCCTCCCAACGAATTCCAACACAGGTGAGAGATGCAACCATATAGCCAAACTGGAGGCTAAGCTCTCTAAACTCAGTACTGGCATAACCAGTCAGGAGGAGAAGGAAACCACACTCACTACAATTCCAGTCTCACATAGACCTACCATGACAGCAAACCACACACATAAACACACAAAAACATACTCGGAGGCTCTAAATAAAAATCTGCCTAAGCAACAGAGACCTCCAAAGCAGACACCCAAGCAACCGCTACCCCAAAACAAAACACGTGCAACACATAGCTCACAAAGCCAGTGTGCCGAACAGTCACAGCCCTTAAGGCTAAACAACACACCTGATACACTTGTAATAGGTGACTCTATCGTCAGGCACACTGATGTCCCGCTCACCAGGCTGAACAAGGAAAAGGTCACGGTGAGCTGCCTGTCGGGCGCTAGGATCCACCACATAACACACGCACTCAGGTCACTCCAAGGCAAGTACAAATATGACTCAGTCATTGTCCATGCTGGTGTGAATGACCTGAGACGTACCTCCCTGTATTACATGAAAAGAGACAGAGGAGCTCTCTGAGCATGTAGCCCAGGCTGGTATGACCCTGACCTTGAGTAGCATCTTACCCTCACCAAGAATGATGCCAAATATGAAGACAAGATGATCAATTTCAACAATTGGCTTAAGTATTGGTGTCATTCAAAGGGGATCCAATGCCTGTCAGCCTGGGATGACATGCTCGACAAGCCACGATGCTTCGCTAGGGACGGCTTGCACCTGTCACCCCTGGGCTTTCGGATATTGGCAAAGGCTCTTGCCACCCCCATAGTGCCTTTTTTAGGCAAGGCTCAAAAGACAAACCCACCTCCATAGGTATCACAAGGGATAAGAAACTAAGAGTAATGCTACTCAATGCCAGAAGTCTAAACCTCAAGATGCACGCACTCGAAACTCTCCTTAGCATGGAGAACATCGATATCTGTGCAGTAACAGAAACCTGGTTCAAGGCTCCCGAGAACACCCCAGCACTACCAGGTTATACCTCATACCATGTTTTTCGGCCCCAAAACTTGGACCGAACCACAATAGGAGAGGGAGTATCAATATTCGTCAAAGATACCCACACCTCCAGGATGGTGGCACAGCACGAAGCATCAGAGACTATCCATGTGCAACTAACAGTGGGTGAAACTGCCTTCCAGTTTATAGCCTGCTACAAACCACCCTCCCAAACCCAGGAACCCCACTTGGCCTTCCTGAGAACACTGGAAAATATGAAGGTCTCTCCAAACACCATTATATTGGGCGACTTCAACTACCCAAACATAAACTGGTAGCATTACTCTAGCTCCAACACCCTAGCCCAAAGGTTCCTAGAATTTATAAACTCAAATGCTATGGAACAACTTGTTACCACTCCCACAAGAGGGGAAAACATACTGAACCTGATCATCACCAACATGGGGACTCTATGCTCCAGACCAGAAGTGTATCCCTCACTGGTAAAATCAGACCATAAACTAATCTCACTAGATATTCACATCCCGACCCCAGCCCCTGCCTAGAAAACCATAGTGAAAAACTTCTCTAAAGCAAATTTCACACTCCTCAAAACTGAGGTGGAATCCTTCAAAGCCCCCGGGCCTGTGGAAAATACGGCCCAGACTGCAGAATCCTTTATAAACACATTCTATGAACACCTTCAGGAATGCATGGATCATGCAATCCCAAACAAAACCAAGACCCAATCCTCCAAAGGCACGCATCCTGCCTGGTGGACCCCAGCCATAAACAAACTATACAATAGAAGGAGGAAGCTACTACATGATAGAGCAAAATAACAAAAAGGGAAGGCATCTCTGATCAGTATTAGCAAAAAACTATGGGCACTCATAAAATCGTCTAAGGCCAGCTTCGAGAGAAAAATTGCACAGGACACTAAGGATAATCACAAGGCTTTCTTTAGTTATGTTACGAACCTGGGTGGGAATTCCCAGATATGCTCAGAATTAGTCCAAAATGACAAAAAATACACCAAACCCACAGACATTGCCAACATCCTAGCTGACAGGTTCAGCGCAAACTTCTCCCCCCCTTCCCCACCAAAAGGGCAAATATATATCCCAGCAGAGTGCTGCCCCCCTGACATCTCAGATGCTCAGGTAAGAGCCACCCTCTCCAAAGCAAAAAATACAGCATCAATGGGACCAGATGGTGTCCCGGGCTGCATCCTACATGAACTCCAAGAAGAACTAAACCCAAACAAAACTACTGTTCAATCTCAGCCTTACTACAGGATATGTACCCAAAGAGTGGCGTATAGCAACAGTGGTCTCTTTCCACAAAGGTGGTGCCTCAACTGATCCTGGAAACTATCGCCCCATAAGCCTGACTAGCTTGGTCTGCAAAGCTATGGAAAGGATCATCATGGACCTCATAAATAAAGATATTGGGGACCTACAGACACTGGATCCTACCCAGTTCGGCTTTGTTAAGGGCAGATCCTGCCTCTTAAACCTGGTCAATTTCTTTGAAACAGTCACCAAGGCCATTGACGAGGGAAAGGTGGTCCACACAGCCTACCTGGACCTCACAAAAGCCTTCGATACAATACCCCACTCGGGCATTATAGATAAGCTCACCACCTTAAATATAAACCCCTATGTCACTAGATGGGTTGCAAACTGGCTCAAGGACAGAACCCACATGGTTAGAATTGCTGGAGCCATGTCAGACTCCAAACCAGTTGCAAGTGACGTCCCCAAAGGCTCAGTCCTGGGACCTCTCTTGTTTGGTATATATTTCTCGGAGGTACAGGCCAACACGGAAGGACTGTGGCTGACCAAGTTTGCAGATGACTGCAAACTGGGCACCATAATCGACTCTCCAGCCGACAAAAGCATCCTCCAAAAGGGCCTCATAGAAACAGACAACTGGTGCCAGAGCCATGGCCTCAAACTAAATGCCAAAAAGTGTATAGTCATCCCCTTCGGCAAAAACAAAGTGCCCACAAATTACCACATAGATGGTAATCCATTAAGTACAGAAGAAGTAATTAGGGACCTGGGGACCCAAGTTGATAGCAATCTCTCATTTGACAACCACGTGGCCAAAGTGGTTAGAAAAACATTTTATATAGCCCACCTAATCATGAAGGGATTCACATCTAGATCAGGGGGAGGTCATCATGCCTCTTTACTCATCCCTCATCAGGCCCATAATTGAGTACAATGCCCCTTTTGGGATGTACCTTACCAGACACCTGCAGCAACTGGTAAGACCCCAAAAGTACCTCACCAAGAGGATCAAAGGGCTCAAACAGATACCATATGCTGCCCGGTTAAAGAAACTCCAGCTCTACTCAGTGGCATACCGCCTGCTCAGAGGCGATCTGTGCCTGACGTATAAACCATGTCCAACCCGGAATTAATGGACATGCTGCACCTCAGAAAATCCAAATCCCATCGAGCTATGCGCTCGAGAGACTTGAACCTCAGCACTGAAATAAATAGGACATGCTGGAGGGACAGATTCATAACCCAGGGGCTCCCTTCACTCTGGAATAAAATCCCAGTCCAGGTTAGGCAGAGTCCCTCATTGACTCTCTTCAAGAGGAATCTTGATGAGTGGATGGGAGATCGTAGATTTACTCCGGGTATCACTTCTGTGTCACTGTTAGACAGAGGCACAGTATACTAACCTCGAAAAAGGGCATAGCAAAATTCATTTAAAATGGGTGGCGAAAGCCAAACACAATCTGGCTAGGCTTGTAAATGCCCTAGGGCAGATAGCCTAGTATGAACCTATGAAGAACATGCATAATCTTCTGGATGTGATGAGGCCCGGTGATACATGCATAACAAGGAGGCCATAAGAACACACATGATATTCTGGATGTGATGACAAAAATGTAATAATGGTTGTCAACTGACTAACTCAACTATACAAATTATGGCTCCTAATTTATGCTTGCTGTCCAAGAGAATTTGAAGAAGAACCCTTGTTGACAAAAATAAACAACTGATAGTTTATAAAAGGCATAACAGAATATTTGTGTTTATATTTAATTTTCATTAATCTGCTGCAGGTGTGTGTGTGTGTGTCTGTGTGTGTGTGTGTGTGTGTGTGTGTGTGTGTGTGTGTGTATATCTGTGTGTGTACATGTGAGTACATATAGACATACCAGCAGTAGTGTGTGTCTATGAATGTGTGTGTGTGTTGTTGAGTGCACATGCGAGCATGTGTATGTGGTCTTTTTGTGTGTGTACATGCCAGCAGATGTGTCTATGTGTGTGTGTGTGTGTGTGTGTGTGTCTGTGCGCATATGCCATCAGGTGCGTGCGTGCGCACGTGTTTGTGTGCATGTGTGTGTGTGTGTGTGTGTGTGTGTGTGTGTGTGTGTGTGTGTGTGTAAGAGACAGAGACAGAGAGAGAGGTAAGTGATTAATGTGGTTTTATTTACTTACTTCATTTGGTAACTAGGTAGTCAGTGTTTCCAAGGACCCTGAACAATATGTTGACTCTGCAGTAGATGGAAGACACCCTGACTATTGTAACAGTTCTATCAGTTTAAACAGAATAACAGTGGCTGGTAAAAGCATTCTGGGAGAAGTGAAACTCAGAGGCTGATGGCAACACACTCACCTCAAGGGGATGTTGTGACATGATTATGATTAGTGGTGTACTTCCTACTATAGCCACCCCTGAAGGTGATCTTGAGTTTTTACAGGTCATTATGATATAGTACAGGCACACATGGAAACACACATGTAGCAGATGTAAATACTTTACTGGAAACAATTTTATGTTGTTCTTAACATCACGAGTGTTGTGCAGTTCCCTAGGCACATAGTAAAAAATTCATGACAGTTGCTTTAGTTGCCAAACTAGTACCCCCAATACTTAAGCAACGATGAAGTCATCAAAATGTATTTCCTCCAAGACAGGGGAGACCCCTCAAAGGTGAAATGATCTAATGAAGCTGGATAGGATAGAAATGTATGACTCAGTAGATTCCTTGGAGGGTTAGATGGTCAGGATGGGAACCCCCGCCCCAATATAAAATTACACTTCATACCTCTGGCATTAAATACAAATCCATTTGGCTGGTTAACTGCTACTGTTTGAAACATGATTTTTTTTTTTAGCTTTGCATGTCAATAAACTGTTTGCTGTAATTTATGAGTATCAGGATGTATACTACTATAGAACTGTGCTAAAGAAACTGAGTATACCTCAAAGTAACACAATGGTGGGGTGCAGAGTTCATGACCCTTTTAATTTCTTTTTCTTTCTTTTTTTTCCTGCATAGTAACCCAGGTTTACACTTCCATGGTAAACATGGTTAGCTCATCTTATGGTTGTTAGTGGGCATGCTTGCCTTAAATACTAATCTGTTATACATGGTAGGTGCATCAATGTCAACTGAACAAAATGCAAACAACCAAATGTCAAAATTTTACTTTCAAAATAATGAACACTTGGGAGTCCAGCTGGTGAAATCCTAATGTAGTACCCATGTGAATTACATTACCTTGGAAATCCACATCCTTCCCACCCCCCCCCCCCCCCCACCCCCACCTCCTGCAAAGGTAACCACCATGAAAAACTTCTCCAAAGTAACTTTGGGCTCCTAAAAACAGAGGTGGCTAACTTCACAGCACCCATCCAAATGGAGAATAGTTGCATGTCCGCTAAATCATACAGCAATACACTGTATGAACAGGTACACAAATGCATGGATCTCACCATACCCAATAGAACCAAGGTGCTCTCCTCCAAAAAAGAAAGCCAATCTGGTGGTCCTCTACCATAAACAAACTCCACAACAGAAGGAGAAAACTGATGCGGAATAAGGTGAAGTCCCAAGACTGGAAAAACTCTATCAGCCTCAGCAAAAAGTTGAGATCCCTCATCAAATCCTCTAAAGGTAGCTATGAAAACAGAATTGCAGCAGATAGTAAAGAAAACCACAAGGCCTTCTATAGTTATGTAAGGAATCTCCACAGCAATACCCAGATTTGCTCTGAGCTACTGCACAATGATACCTCCTATACTGAGCCAATGGATATTGCCAATATACTGGCCAACAGATTCAGTGCCAACTCTACCCCCACCAAAGGACCAGTCACAATACCAATAGATTGTCTGGCACCCAGTATTACTGCTGCACAGGATACAACAGCACTGTCCAAGGCCAAGAATACAGCCTCTATGGGACCTGACAATATTCCTGGCTGTGTTCTACATAAACTACAGAGTGAACTGGCACCTCACTTGTGTGCCCTGTTCAGTCACAGCCTCACCTCAGGCTTTTTCCCTACTGAATGGCACACTGCTACAGTCATCCCTCTCCACAAAGGAGGAGGGACTACAGACCCTGTGAACTATCGCTTCTTTAGCCTGACGAGTCTGATATGCAAAACTGTGGAATGCATCATCATGGACCTAATAATCAAGGATATAGGGAATCTCCAAACTCTGGATCCCACACAGTTTGGTTTTGTGAAGTGTAGATCATGCCTGCTGATCTTGGTCAGCTTCTTTGAGTTGGTCACCAGAGCTGTGGATGAAGGCAAGGTGGTTCATACAGCCTACCTTGATCTGGCCAATGCCTTTGATACCATTCCCCACTCCGGAATCATAGAAAAACTCACTAAGCTAGGCATCAACCCCTATATCACTAGGTGGGTTGCAAACTAGCTTACAAGTAGAAGCCACAGTGTAAAAGTAGTTGACTCCAAGTCAGACTGCTGACTAGTCACAAGTGGAGTCTCACAGGATTCGGTCCTGGGTCCTCTCCTGTTGGTATTTACTTCTCTGAAGTCCAGGCCAACATGAAAGGACTCTGGCTGACAAAGTTCGCAGACGATTGCAAGTTGGAAGCAATTATTAACTCTCCAAGTGATGTTGCATCCTACAGAAAGGCCTCAATGAGACCAAAGACTGAGGTCAGAACCATGACCTTAAGCTCAATGCCAAAAAATGTGTCGTCATTCCCTTTGGGAAAAACCTGATTCCCATGAATTATCACATTGATAGTAGTCCACTGAACAAAGAAGGCATTATAAGAAATCTGGGAACACAGGTTGACAGCAACCTCTCTTTTGATCACCACATTGCCACTGTGGACAGAAAGTCCTTCTGTGTGGCACATCTCATTACTAAGGGTTTTGCATCCAGGAAGAAAGAGGTCATTGTCTTCCTCTACTCTTCCTTCATTAGGCCAATCTTCGAGTACAATGCCCCATTTGGCATGTACTTCACTAGACACCTGCAACAACTGGAGAGGCCACAAAAGTACCTCACAAAGAGGATCCTAGGCATTAAACATTTGTCCTATATGGACAGACTCAAAAACTCCAACTATTCTCTGTCTCATGTCACCTACTTAGAGGCGATCTCTGCTTGACGTGCAAAGCCATGTCTGACCCAGCTCTGTTAGAAATGCTACATCTAAAGAAAGCCCAATCTCTCTGCACCACACGCTCTACAGACCTCAACCTCATCACAACAATCAACAGAACATGAGGGAGGGACAGGTTTGTAACCCAGAGACTGCCCATGCTATGGAATAGACTTCACATACATGTTAAGCAGAGCACCTCACTGGCCCTCTTCATGAGAAATCTTGATGAGTTGATGGGAAATTGAAAATTCACCCCAGGGATCACTCTAGTGGCTCTACTCGACAGAGGCACTGGGAACTAAGGTTGGGTGTCACAATGTCAGGGTAATCCTATGGGCTAGGCTGGTAAAGTCTCCGGGGTCATTAGCCTAGTACACACCTATGAACCTGTATATTTATATATATATATATATATATATATATATATATATATATATATATATATATATATATATATAATTTATTTATTTACTTACATTTGTTGACCAGGAATGTCCGACTGGACACAGGTCCATTTTCAGCAGAGGCCCAGGGAGAAAAGCTCCACAAATTAAAATATTACAGACATAGTTACAGATGAATCCTAGCAATTAAAATATTACAAACATAGTTGCAGATGAAGAACATAGTACATTCAGTAGATAACTAGCATCAGTTCTATCCACGAAGTCATAGCAGATATTAACAATTGTTACAATAAGAAGTTACTGCCATATAATAAGTAGATAGGCATGGAAGTATCAGAGGTAGTTTGTGGGGTGGAAGAGAGGTAGAGGGTAGATGGAGTGGGAGAAGTTAGAGGGGAGAGTTACAAAGGCATAGCCAGCATGTTTTTAGGTGCACTTTAAGTAAAGCTTTGAAGTGGGTGCATGATGGTAGAGAGGTTATTGTGGGGGGGGGGGTGTTCCATAATTTGGCTATAGCGCTGGAGAATAGTGCTTCTCCATCAGTGTTATTGGCTCTAGTAACCTGTAATTGATTTTTGTTGCTGGATCGTAATGGTCTGGTGGTGAGATAGGGTTGGAGTAGATACTGGGGGGATGGGACCTTTAGAGGATGGTTAACCAGTTTGTGGCAAGTGTGAGTTGATACCATTGAAGGAGGTGAGGGAGTTCTAGCCAGCCTAGTTCAGTAAGTGAGAGACAGTGGTGACTGTGATAGGATGTCCCAGTGGCGAATTTGACGATTTTGTTGAAGCAGGTCTAGAGTTTATTTAGATTGCATTGCCTTAGATTGGTATATATATTGGAAAGGCATAAAGCAGGGTGGAGATAAGGTGTGAATTTGCAACTGAAATCCTAGCTGCTTTGGTGAGGAGTTGCTTATTTCTGTATAAGCCTCCTAGTTTTTGGTGGACTTTGTTTATGGTCATGGATATGTGAATGTCAAATCTGAGATTGTTGTCTATTTCAACTCCTAGCAATTTGGTGTGATCTGTTGGGTGGATAGTGGTGTTGTCTTTTGCTGTGATGTTAAAGTGAGAGTTGTTTTAAGTATGTTTGGTGGGTTCAAAGATGAGGAGTTTAGTTTTGTTTGGGTTGAGTATTAACTGGGCATTGGATAGCCAAGTTTCAACAGAGGAAAAGGCATCCTGTGTGACTTTTTGCAGTCCGGGTAGAGACTGGGCTGAGAATATGATGGTTGAGTCATCTGCATATTGTATGAGTATGCCATGTTTGGTGGAAGAGGCTAGATTATTGGTGAAAATAGACAAGAGTAGGGGTCCAAGGATATCTGTGTGTGTGTGTGTGTGTGTGTGTGTGTGTGTGTGTGTGTGTGTGTGTGTGTGTGTGTGTGTATATATATATATATATATATATATATATATATATAAATATATGGATTCACTTCAGAATATCGAAGGTTTAAATCTTCAAATTTCAGGTCTATATTAGAACACCGAACATTCAAAATGTCGAGTGTTCTAATATCAAACCCTACCAATCAAAAATATCAAACATCAAATGTTCAGAACAGCAGGGAAAAAATTTGCTGTTCCAAAACACATACATACAACACAAGCACACCAAACAAACAAAAAACCATACACATACACCTAAAATCTTATACCTAACCCTACACTTAACTATGCACACACCACTAACTATCCACTTACCTTAACCTAAGCCCTAACCCTAAAGTCCGTCACTATCGCACACTCACCTCACCCACGCCCTAACCCTAACTCACCTAACCCACCCTAACCCTCATGTCCACATACCTAACCCGCACACTAACCCTAACTCACCTAACCCGCCCTAACCCTCATGTCCACACAATCGCACACATACCTAACCCGTACTCAATCGCGCACTTACCTGAACCCGACCTGTAACTTTCCAACAGAGCGTTAAAAATACCTAAGCAACAGAAAGGGACAACCGAATTCTTTCCCTAGGAAAGAATTTGGTTTTCTGCTTCTTCAATATTTTCAGCGTTTGCTGAAAATGGGTAGATATTAGAACACTCGACATTTTAAATGTTCGGTGTTCTAATATAGACTCCAAATTTCATATGGTTTAGACCATATGATTGAAGTTTCAAAACTTCAGTATTATAAAACAAATACAAAAACAAAACCAGGATCCACAATGTTTTTGCACCACCCACACCCCCGCTACTTAAATATGCCAACTCCGAGATCGCACTACAGCAAGGAAAAGGGCAAATTTCCCATTCCTCACTGTATGGAGATCTCTGAACAGAATTTCAAAATTTTAAAACTTCGATCATATGGTCTCAACCATATGAAATTCAACGTTTTTTACCCTCGATATTCTGAAGGGAACCCATACACACACACACACACACACACACACACACACACACACACACACACACACACACACACACACACACACACACACATTTACAGTGGAACCAACAGGCAGTGCCTCATACCATTTAGATATACATACATACATACATACATACAATTGCAGAACAAAATTGGTTGAGACACAGTAAATCAACCAATTTCATCTACAGCTGCTTACATCATAGATCACATACATCAGATAAGAATGATTGCAACTATAAACAGGGTGTTCTCATTTGCAGGCAAGCATTAAAAGAAATCTGGGTATACAAAGGGTTTCTCTTCACAAGCCAACACAGGAAAAATTATTAAGGTAGTTTTCTATATGCCCATTCTGCCAGTTTTAAGCATATAGTAAAAAGTAAATGCTTTACCTGTGTTAACACACTTATTCTGTTCAATATTCCTGAGTTAGTAATGTGCACAAGTTACCTTGCTACCTACACATGATCAGCATTTTATGTTGGTCAAACCTCCAGGAAGATAGTTACAGCAATTATATCTAATCTGTCTATGCATATCGGCCAGAGTCCAGTTATGGAGTCCAGCTTACTTCTCACAAATGCACACTAGTTTTACAGAACTGTTTAAACTAAGCAAATGACAAGAGGGTCAGTTACTTTTATCCAGCCAACCCCAACCCCCACCAGGCAGTTATAGCCATGATGTCTGATAGCTATCCAATATTATTTCACCTCCACAGTCCATACATTAAGATATTCTAACCCAAGTTCTCCACACAAATAAGAAAGCTAGAGGAATATTGCCAAAATATCTTGATGACTGACGGCATATTTGTAAAAATAGTAATAACACTATCTCACAGCGCCATTCCTCTCACCTCAAATGTCCACACAAATCACAAGGTCACAGATATTGCCAAAACTATCTGGTTGATCATTGCCAGCTTTATTGTAGAAACAGTATAAAAATCTGCTGCTGCAGCGGTCTTCCCATTCAAAACAAATGGATCACATTCTCAGCCACACCCACAAGTGACAACAGCAATACTTCCAAATGAACTGAAATGTTATTAGTATCTTTGCACTGGAGTCATGCAGCATTCATTACGTCATGGTAACAATACAGTGAATCACTGCAGCTCTCTTACTCATGGGGCCATGCAAGGCACATTCACAGATTACACCACCAGATGGGGATCTTAGGGTATCACTTCTGTTTCACTGTTAGACAAGAGGACAGACAGTATAACTTTCTAACTCAAAAAGGCAAAAAAAATTAATTTAAAATGGGTGGCGAAAGCCAAACACACTCTGGCTAGGCTTATAAATGCCCTAGGGCAGATAGCTTAATATGAACCTATGAACAGAGTGGTGATCATTCTATGGAAAATGGATGACTCTAGCAATCTTCCCAGCCAAGTCATAGCAGTAGTAAAAGTCTAATTTTCTTATGTAGCCCTGAGTCTCTAGAGCAATCTTATACTCCCCAAGTCATATGGAAAAGAATGCTGTCTAATGCAAGTAACAGTAATAGGAGGGACCATCGTATAGAAACCAATTCACTGTGTCATGCTCCCGTCTGCATTTTTCATAGCATGTTTTTCATTCCCATGTACTATTCATAAAAGTGTGATCATCCCATCACAACTCCTCTACAGCAACCTTCAACCTGAATCAAATTGGAGAAGTTCCCAGCTATACACACTACTGACAAAAGTGCATCTGAAAGCACAAAGTATTGCCTCTTTCCACATGACTCATGTGAAACACACTGCCAGCTACACCAACAGCCAATAAGTAGGATATTTCTTAGTAAACGTTGCAAATATTGCCAGCTTATCACCCACATTGCTACAGGATGAACTGCCTGCATTACACATGAGCTTTCTCGGTCATAGGAAACAATAGCTCGGTAAACCCAATCCATGCAACTGGACAATGGCCAAATTAACTTACTGACCCAGGTCTGCTGGACTTAATGGCAGGTACACATTGGATAATAGGGGCACATAAACGTTTCCCACTATTAGCAATGGTCCGTGGCATAAATCAGATTCTCAAATTACTTATTGTCAGAAAATAGCCATGCCCATTTTTGATGACATCATCCCTGACACAGCACACAGTCTGTGATCATTGTTCTCTTATACAGTGTATACTGCACACCACTGTTGATGCCCAAAGTGCTTGGTCTATACAGCTCTTCTCCTGTTATGCACCATTTAGAGTCTGTGACATTGCCCACAAATATTAGAGATCTGGGTGGTTTGTCCCCACATTGGGGTGTGGGTGGCTTGTTCCTCTGTAAAAAAAATAAAGGGTTTGAGAATTTTATGTATTTTATGGTTGGGAGGGTGGCCTAATGGTTAAGGTGTTTGCACACAAAACAGTGCAGGCAGGGTGGTCTCACAAAGGGATAATTGGCTAAGCTTAAAATAGCTTGCAAGAGCAGTTAGCTTAGTAAGAATCTATGAATCTATATTTGTAAATGTCACTGCAGTTTTGAGTTGTGACCTCCCAAAGTTGTACATATTTGAGGTTCAATTAACTGCATGTGGATTAAACAACACAATTTTTTATTCACAGTGAATTCATTCTTACCCCTTTTCAGTTCAATAAGAACTGGTGACTAAAGATTTGTTAGAGTATGTAGTCAATCCCACTGGCATTGAGGGATAACATCCTGACTACAGCTTAGGCAACCTGAGTTTGAGTAGCAGGTCTGAAGCCTGTTGGAATTTGTGGGGGAGAGATAAGAAAGAAGGGGCTGTCCCTATTCACCGCTTTCATTGGAAAGGGGTGAAGTACATGTCCAGGGACACATATAGTGCACCAGATACCCTTTCAATGTGGTAGGGTCATCTGCAGGTTTACAATATCAGTGGAACTGAGTGATAGTACCTCCTCCTCCTGAAGCACTTACTGGGCATGCTCAGGGAAGGTAAGGTTGCTTCCTTTTCCGCAGTCAAAACTGGGAGTGTGGTAAATGTGTGACATCACCGAAGTTGTGGTCAAAAGTAAAGGGTGTGAGCAACTTCAGTCTGACCAAGCATGGTTACTTTTTTCTTTTTTGTATTTTTTTTTTTTGCAGTGATTTACCAAAAACCACCATTGCCTTGTCTTTGCTTTCCCAGACCATTTACCAAAAGTCTAATAATATGGTTCCCAGATATGCAAACTCATGTAATGGGTGTAATCCAGTAACTAAAACAGTCAAAATAAAACGAGTTTAGCTAACATTTACACTTTATTACAGATATGTTAAAATGCACCATTTGCCATAAAATTATTTCTGCCAACTGTTTTTTCCATAAATCAGTATGGAACTTGTGGCTAGTTCCACCATTAACATCTACCATGCCCTCATATCACTTAATACAGAGTTAACATCTCACAGTTACAAAAGAGCAGTATAGTCTGTTATTATAAAAATGTAATGGCTGGCTCATCTTTAAACTGAGTTATAGAAAATATACAGTGTGGTAATTTCTGTTTGTGGAAGCAAGAAAAATATTTGTGGAGCACTATAATTATCTTTCAGAAGCTCCTTTAAAAACTTTTCCGAACCACTTATTTTGTCTGATAGTATGGCTACAAATATGCCCATTCCTGTCATCTCACTCCAACAGCAAAATTAATGAAAATAAAACAAAGTTAATGCATATGCACATATGCAGTAAATAAGAGTACCATTTTTTTTTTCTGCAGAACTTATTTCCATAATGCTATTGGTAAAATTAGGCTACATCCTCCATAAACTCTGTCATGCCTTTCTTATAATTTAATAATAGGTCTGGCTGTCTTGCTGATTTGACAGGCAGGCTTCCTTCTATGTAGCTGACTAGCCAAAAGCAGCTCTTTATGAGGAAATTAGATATTTTCTTCTGCACATAGTTAGAAGTGCTGGTAAGACGTGGGCTGTGCATGGCTCTTCCTTGTCCAAGTACCATCCTCTACAGGAATTACAGCCAATCTCCGTACAATTTTCCAGGAGCAAACCTTACAGTGAACAGCTCTTCCTGCAGGTCTGAGCTGGTGACATCACTGAATCGCTGAGAAAAAGCCAAAGTGTAGGTTCTTTGGTGGTGCTTTAATGATTCGGCAAAATTTGGACTTGACATTTGCTTCCTACTACAAGTGATGGGATCATAACATGTAAAACTTGACTGCCCCACTGATAGCGAGACTGATGGCAATCTTAGTGGTTGGAGCAAATGGGTTATTAAGGTGGTTGAGGAGAAGAAATGAAGGTCAATTACAGAATGTAGAAAAAAAAAAAGAAATGAAAAAATTGTTTTGAATATATGATGACTGCAGAAAGAAGGGAATTAGAAGCAAAAGAAACAGAGAAAGTATGTATTTTGATGCACAACCTCTGTATAACTGTCCTAGCTTTAAGACATTTTTTGCACCCATAATTTTGACTAGTTATCTAGAATTGAGCCTACACTACCGGTGGAAGTCATGTCATCACCAACAGATTGGTTGAATGAGAGCAGTATCTCCTGTTCAGATGAATAACATTACCTTCTTAAAATTCCAAATTGTTTTCTTTTTCCTTTAAATTTGCCTCTCCTTTGCATTAAATCAAACCAGCCTGTCCTTCCTTGCATCTGAAGACAGACTAGACTACTCACAGACTGTTATACATATATACAGTATATCCTAAACCCATCACGTTATGCCGAACACTACAGACAAATGTTAAAGCCAAGAAACAGATATACAGTGATATTTCCTTTCTAAATCAAGCCACTGCATAAGAGTGATACACCAAAGCAGGGAGCATCCATATAATATGTTTAACCCATCCTGGAAATGCAGGAGTTTATGCTTTCGCAACCAAACAGCACTACCCATAATGGTGGCATAAGAACTACCCATTCCTACCATGGCATATCTCTCCTTTCCACCAAACACACACATACACACACACACACACACACACACACACACACACACACACACACACACACACACACACACACACACACACACACACACACACACACACACACACACACACACACACACACACACACACACACACATGCACACTGCTGTATACATATGTCTCAACTGTTTTACTTTATTCACTCCCAAATACTAATTAAGATTTTGGTGGAGTACAAGCATATCCCAACTTATATATTTACACACACTCACCCATTCTGACAAACACACAGACACACAAAGACTGAAAGAGACACAAAAAATGCATTATCCAGGGGAAACTCATTCATACCAAGGGAGGCCATCCAGACTCCCCACAGAATGCTCCCCAGTACATACTTGTGTATGCATGGGAGGGCATGCAGATTCCTCACAGAATGCACGCTGTACATATACAAAAATACTGGCATTTCATGTGGTTTCAGTTCACATTACAACATATATTTGGAATACTGGGATCTGTGAAAAAAATTAAATGCACCAAGAAATCTCTTGCCAAGAAAATGTGACATATGCACAGGGATGATATGCAAACTTCTGACATAGGGCAAATGAGCTGTGGGATAACATGGGGAACCCCTCCACAGTACCACCATGTAAAGTGTATGACATGATGCATGATAAATGGGCATAATGTGTGTTAAGTGATTAGCCTTGAAAATGGAAGCCCAAAACAGAGCGGAGAGAAGTGCATCGATGCCTATATTGTCAGTGCACTTCAGATCATCAATAATAATCATGCATATGCAATATAACGCACTACTGGGGAGTATGTAGCATTCTCTGTATCCTGCAGCACAAAAAACTGTTTAGAATTAAAATCTGTCACACACGTCCATGTCAGCTGAACAATATTAAGGCTTTAGCTGTTACCACCCCCACATGACTAAAACTCCAAAATAATGAAAATGTACCACGAAATTAGCGTGACTAACTAATGCTGCACCCAACCCTATTTTTGTGGGAGAACTTCAGTTCCAGTGCATCCCTGAAAGGATATTGAAATGGAAAGATGCAAAACATCAAAGGTGACTTAATCCACTGCCAAGTACATAACAAAGTACTAAGCTATTAAAAACAGGGCAGTGGATTCATAAGCCAATTCACAAATAAATAAATTCCAAGTGCTGTGTGTGTGTGTGTGTGTGTGTGTGTGTGTATATATATAAGTAATGGGGAATTAATTCATGTACTGATAAATACAAAATGCTTTAATGATACCAGAAATGCACTTCCTTGCAAAGTTGTGTGAAAAATATCTGTAGCTCTTAGCTTATGTGCTTAACAGTATAAGTGACTGCTGGAGAAAAATATCACCCTACTCTGGAAAAAAAATGATGTAACGAATAGAGAATACATAATAATTTAAAAATAATAAATCCAAATACTACTACACCCAGCTCCCAACCCTCCTTTCACCTTCAACCCATCCCCACATCTCTTTTTAGAACCCTTATTAAGAAACTTAAACCAAACTTCCTCTCTGCTGATCTCCTACCTGCATAATATCTACAAAAAGTTGTGGATGCCATAGCATACCCCATCTCCATTCTGATTAATAAAACTATATTGAAAGTTTCCATCCGCTCTATCTGGAAGATATCCCATATTATCCCTCTCCATAAAGGTGGTAGCTCCACTGAATTATCAAATTATAGACCCATAGCTATTTTATCACCCCTGGCTAAAATTATGGCGAAATGTATCCATAAACAACTGCTGAGCTATCTTATCCAAAATAATCTACTTGCCACCTCTCAGAATGACTTTAGACCATTTCACAGCACCACTTCTGCCCTCCTATCCTTTTCTGATATCATAAACAAAAATTGCAATAATAACATTCTTTCATCTGCCCTCTTTATTGATCTCTCTAAAGCCTTTGACATAGTAAAGCATCAACTACTCATAAACACACTTAGAACATTTTCCCTAGAGAATATGGCTATCCAATGGTTCCAATCTTACCGAAACGATAGCCAACAGGCTGTCCTGTAGCACGACAAGTTATCAACCCTTCTTCCCATTATCCTTGGTGTTCCCCAGGGCTGCATATTAGGACCTCTCCTATTTTCAATCCTTATTAATGACCTGCATACAGTCACTCTGCATGCAATCTGTATCCAATACGCTGACGATTCCACTTCAATTTGCTCGGTCACCTCCTCCTCTGATCTACAGACTCTAACCCCAAATGTTTTTAATACAGTCGAAAATTGGCTCCTTAACCGTCGACTCATATTAAATCCGAAGAAAACAAAGCTGCTACTATTCTCTCCAACTCATAGGTCCTCCTCACTTACCTTTACTGTTAAGTCAAACAACGGCACCATCATATCACTGATCTCTCTATTAAACTATTAGGAATAATAATTGATAATAACCTTAAGTTCAATATGCATATTAACCAAACTATAAAAGCAGTCAATAAAAAAACTTGGCTTACTATACAGGATTAAACCCTTCCTAACCGCACTTGCCAGGACTGTTATTTCCTGCAAACATTTACTCTCTAACCTCCTTTATGCCTCCCCCATATTCACAAACTTGAGTAAAAATTACCTTAATAAACTATCAAGCTCCTATAATAAAAATGCTAGATTTGCCACTGGAGATGCATACAGAACTCGCCACTGTCATAACTTAAGTCATTTAGGGTGGTTTGAGTTGCCTAACCAGCAATTATAATTGCACATAAGATTCTCTACCAACCTGAAAGCACACCCATACTCAATAACCTTATCACCCCCCTACAGTAACCTCAAGACCCTACGCTCATCCAACAGGCTACTATTACAAACACATAAAACCAACAGCTCAGCTGGTGACTGCTTGTTTGCCAAACCTGGAACTCACTGTTGACCGATCTTACTTCGGTTACCTCAATAACCCAATTCAAAAATAACCTTAAACAGTACTATAAAACACACTGGCTATGTCCCTGTTCTTACCCTGACTAACTCTTATCCTATATCCCTAGGTATAAGTATACTTTTTGCTTCACTTAGACTGAGTGTTACTGTTAGTCCATGAACTGTGTGTGCTTTAACATTTCAGACTATGTGTCTTTCTAAATGTTCATTGCAGTGAAATATTGAGATGAATTTGCTATCTGTATCTATCATGTATAAATGTAATAACTTTTTATTTGTATGTTTTGGAGCTTTTCTCCCTGGGCCTCTGCTGAAAATGGACATATATCCAGTTGGACTAGCCCGGTAAACAAATGTAACTTCAACAATGTGACTTTGCAATATTTAAACTTAACATGATGTGATTTGAATGACAGGTCAGCTGGAACACTGACCATCTGGAGCACCTGTTGTGTTACAGGTGTATTTTCTTTTCCAGAGACATTTCATTTATTGCTTTGTTTTTTTAGAGCAAAGAAACATTGCTCTAAAAATAAATAATTAAATAAATAAATAAATAAATAAATAAATAAATAAGCAGAGAAAGAGCAACCCTACAAGCACAACACCCTAGGCGGCTGCCTAGTTTGCCTGTGTATAAGGCCAGCCCTGATGGCCAGTAGAGACTATTGAAAAGCTCAGTCACATCACGCAGTACTGATGGGAGACTAACACTGCCTCCCCATTAAGTAGACGTTTTCCACATATCCCTGAGAAAATGTGTTATTACCTATCCAGTCATCCAGATTGATTTTAAATGTCGCTAGGGAAGTATTCTGATTGATAAGTAAGGTTAGTCTCTTCCGCGAACACAGCATAGTTAGGGTTAGCTGCCTGTCATGCTGTTATGAACCTGAAAGCATAGGTTTACATCTCTTGAATGAATGTTTGCTTTACCACTGCCTATATTTTGGGAAAAGAGTTCAAAGAGTAATGGAGTGTTCATAGCAAAGACTGATGGAACATTCAGAGCATGGAAGAATAAGCACGAATCACACCATATCAGTTTGTGTGACACTGAAAAGAAAGACAGGGCTTTTAGTCTACCAGAGGTCTAAAGAGTACTGAGACCTGAAAAAGTTTGGGTGAGGAAGCACTGATGTATTTTAACCTAGTTTATATGATTCATGATATATTGCAGAAGAGTGCATTGTATGCAATAATGAGCCAAGTAAGGGATAAATAAAGAAGGACTAAAACATCTTTAAACCTCCAATAGACATGACAAAGGATAAGTTGTGCAAGGCAGAAGGATGTTTTAACCACGGCAGCGACATGGTGATCAAAGGAGAGGCCTTTATATGTATCCAGGGCCTGATAACTGAGTCAAATGTAAGTGAAATGCTATCTATATGGCAAGCAGTAGTGATACTCAATTTGTCAAAGGAATCTGTGCTGCATTTTTGTTTTGGCATTGAGGCTAAGCCCATGATTATTACACCAAGGTTTTGTTTTGTCCAGCTTTTGCTGGAGAATTTAAATATAAGAATGAGATTTGATAACATCCTTGAGTCTGCAATCATCAGCAAACCTGGTTAGTTAGATTCCATTTCTATCAGTGTTTATATCACAGAAGTATATTCCAAAGAGGATGGTACCCAAGACAGAGCCCTCCGGGACACCACTGGTGACATATTTTTGTCTAAGGCAAATAACATTGACTTTAACAGTATAGGTTCTGTCAGACAGCCAATTACTCATCCTTTATGTAGGCGATATGAGACAGGGAATAGTTGACATTTTTTTAATCTGTCTATACAGGACAAGTGTTTAAGGCCTAGGATCCTCTTTCTGAGGTAATTTAGCAGCCTCTCCAGTTGTTGGAAGTGTCTAGTGTGGTACATGCCAAATGGGGCATTGTACTCGATGACTGGCCTAATGAGGGAAGAGTGGAGGGAGACAATGACCTCTTTCTTCCCCTGGATACAAAACCCTTAGTAATGAGATGTGCCACATAGAAGGACTTTCTGACCACAGTGGCAATGTTGTAGTCAAAAGAGGGGTTGCAGTCAACCTGTGTTCTCCAATGTCTTATAATGCCTTTTGTGTTCAGTGGACATCCATCAATGTGGTAATTCATTGGGGGGTTTTCCCAAAGGGGATGATGACACATTTTTTGCAGTGAGTTTACGGCCATGGTTCTGGCACCAGTTGTTGGTCTCAGAGAGGCCTTTCTGTAGGATGCCAGCATCACTTGGGGAGTTAATAATAGTTCCCAAATTGCAATTGTCTGCGAATTTTGTTAGCCAGAGTCCTTTCATGTTGGCCTGGACTTCACAGAAGTAGATACCA